>NC_143518.1:46819408-47119408 GCF_031878675.1 Megascapheus bottae | reverse complement strand
TCTTTGGTATCAGAAATACAAAAGTCTAGTTTTGACTTTTCAACTCACAGTTTGTATGACCTTGGGGACCTTATCTAAGTGTTAATATGAAAAAGTTCCAGCTCTAGCATTCTATAGCCTATGGCATGGACACCAATTGTCATTCACATGGCATCAGCTCTAATCACAGGGATTTTTCTTCTCTACTCTGGGAAGAGGGGACTCTGGAAAGGGTCCATGCTATGGTGTCCATGCATCAGACAAAAGTGGTTAGGGAAAAGGTTGGCTGCAAAGTGTGAGAAAGGCATCCATCTTGCAGCTGTCCCTGGCTGGACAGTACCATGGATAAACAAAAGTCCCTCTCTAGAGATCTCTATTGGCGCCTGGTCTTCATTCCTTTCAGGGGGAAAAAATTACAGAAGTTCATATTCTTGTGAAGAATGTATTGCTTTCTACATACAACTGCCAAAAACCAGACTGTAGACAAAATCCATCTGACAAAAATCCCTTAGCTGCTTTGATTTAGTTCTTAAAGGAGATTAGTTATTGGAAGGTCATGTAGAAGCCCTCCTACTGTATACTGACCGAAGCTTGGAGTTTCAAAGCTTTCACTACTAAGGGAATCTCCCTGCTCGATGCCCCTTCTCTCCATGCCGTTTAATCAATGAATCAACAAATAGTTACTGAGCAAGACTTCCCTGGGGTCTGCAGGTCACTTCAGATGTGGCTCTCCAGTTCAATAGCAGGAGAAAGAAAAACAGATTTTTCTGACTCCTCTTAAAAGTTTCCATTTATAAAACCAGAGCTGGCATCAAAAAGCTGTAGTCTCCTGTTCCTCCTTTTCTCTTCCCTGAGTCCTCTGATTCAGAAAAGAAAAGAAAAAAACTAAACTGTAATGGAATTGAAAGAATATAGAATTGGGGGAGAGAAGAAACAGATGAACAGAAGAAATAAAAAGTAAAAGGATTGGCGGAGAGATGATGGAAGAAATTAAGCTTTTATATTTTTGTGCACAGTCTTCCCAAGCAATGTACCTTTTCTTTTTTTTTTCTGTTGTTGTTGGTCATGGGGCTTGAACTCTGGGCATGGGTCCTGTTCCTGAGCTCTTCAGCTCAAGGCTACCACCCTACCCCTGGAGCCACAGCCCCACTTCCTATTTTCTAGTGGTTAATTGGAGATAAGAGTCTGATGTTCTTTAGTGCCTAGGCTGGCTTTGAATCATGATCCTCAGCTCTCAGTCTCCCAACCTGCTGCAGTGTATCTTTTGTTGGCAAATAATCTCTATGCCTTTGTTTACTAGTCACATATTATGCTCATTAATGTAAGATTAGCCTTGAAGCTGGTGGAGGGGGGCATAGGCATGCCTGTAATCTTATTACTTAGTAAGTTAAGAATGGGAAGAACTTGATTAAGGCCAACCGGGGCCAAAAGATTCACATGATTCCTTCTCAACCTAGAGCTGGGGACAGTGACACATGATGGTGGGAAGTATAGCATAGGTAAATTGCTCCCAGGCATGGCTTTGGTAAGAAAGAAGAACCTATCTCAAAAAAAAAAAAAAATGACCAGCAACACTGGGCATGGTGGCTCATACCTGTAAATCCTAGCTACTCAGGAGGCTGAGATCTGAGGATCAAGGTTCAAAGCCAGCCTGGGCAATACAAAGCCAGCCGAGAGACTGTTATCTCCAATTAATCTCTAGAAACCCGGAATTGGGGCTGTGGCTCAGGGGCAGGGCAGTAGCCTTGAGTTGAAGAACTCAGGGACAGGGCCCAGGCCAGAGTTCAAGCTGCATGAGCCTCCCAAAAATAACTAGATAAATAAAATAACCAGTGCAGAGGGGGGAGAGGGGGAGGGGGAAGTTGCTAGCAACTGAGAGGTTGGGCGTGCACACATGTGTGCACACACACACACAGCACTTTTGAGATATTGAGGCAAACCATTTAAGCTTCTAGGCTTATATTGTGTAAATGCCCTTCTGCCTAAAACTCTAGCAATAGGCACATGCATAAATTAGACATGGAGCCTTAAGACCCACCATCAGAAAGTCTTTTAAAAAATTGTTTTCCCTAAATAAATTACAAGAAAATGAAAATTTATGTATGATATTGCTTTCAACTTTTGATAAAATTTTATATAAAATGCTATTATGTTATTATGTTATGCTATAAAAAACTGAAACACCATCTCCCCAAATGATGACACATTGCTGCAACAGTACTACTGTCACTAGGAAGGGACCAAACTGTGGTGTTAGAAGTGTCTTTCTCTGCCCAGCATACAGAACAGAGTTCTGATTAACTATATAGTTTTTTTTCTATCAAAAAATAACAATGATCGGGAGTTTAATATCTGAGGATGGAGATCTGGACCCAGCCCCTATGGATAAACCATGAGCCTCCAGTTAACCACAAAAAGTTGGAAGTTGGAATGCTGGTTCAAGTGATTATACACTGGCCATATGCAATAAACCTGAGTGACAACACAAATCTCTGAGTTCAAGCCCAAAACAAACAAAAAACAATCCAGTGAAACTAGGGGCAGATTACTGAGCTCTTACTGTGTATGAGTTGTTGCTAAATACTCTATAAGGTATCAAAAATTAAACCGTTGAATCACCCATTGACCTCTATAGATGTGGACTGGAAAGGTCAGAAAGATGAATTCAATTGTTTGGTCAAGAGTGAAAGGAGGGCACCTGTAATGACTGGTTCTATAGTCTCTTCCTCTTTTCTTTATATCTTTTTTATTTTATTTATTGATTGATTGATTTTGCCTGTCCTGGGCTTGAGCTCAGAGCCTGAGCACTGTCCTTGGGTTTTCTCGAGGCTAGAGCTCTACCACTTGAGCCTCAGCACCACTTCTGGCTTTTTCCTATGTATGTGGTACCAAGGAATCAAACCCAGGACTTCATGCTAGACAAGCACTCTACCACCAGGCCAAACTCCCAGCCCCTATAGTCTCTTTCTAACTACCCTGTGGCAGACACTTATAGCACTGCCCTTCCACTTGGGAACTCAGATGAAAGAAAAGGAGAAACCTTATTTCTAATCATAAGTTACCACAAACCTCAGTTTGGCTTGGTGTTTCCAACATGCATTTGAACCTGTCCTTCTTCCAACATTCACTACAAAAGTTCCATCTTTTGTTTTTTTGCAAGCATAGGAAATATTAGTACATGATACATACATAAAACCAATGACTTAACCATGACACTCTGAAGAATGTTTCACTCTAATTTTAAATACAGATACTAGGTTGAAGGAGAAAGGGGTAAGTAAATATGAACAAAGTTGTTCATACACATGTATGAAAATAAAGAGTCCCATTGACATTGTTAACAGTGAGAAAGAAGATAAGAGTGAAAAAAAGGGTGAATTGCATAAAGGATGTTATTTTCAAGTATGGAAATATTAAAGTATGCAATTAATATATGTAATAAAATGGAGAAAAAGAGATGATGTGAGCCCTTGTCATTTATGGATCTAAGCAAGAATTTGCTATAGAAAGTATACATACATAGGGAGGAGTTGGAGAGCTCTAAATTATAACTCTCGTGATTCTTGCATATGCTGATTGGTTCTATCTTAGTAATGGTATCTATCTTTATTCCTTAATAATATGATGATTTATACCTAAAAAAATATGCCAGCCCAAACCCCAGCTCAGGTCTGCTTCACCTGAAGATACAACACACTTAGACAGAGGCCTTTGTTTATAATGTCGGTGCTTAATTGGACGCCATGACAGAGCCTCCTCATTCCTGCATCTTGTCCAACCAGGCCCATTCTCCAAATTTAGCAAAGTTATAACTTGTGCTTCTAAGTGGCTCCCCGACCTCTTATCCCAACCTCCCAACATCTTATTTTGTAGCACAGCTGATAATGATTCATCAAACAAACCATGAGGACAGCACCTAACATTAGCACTTTGTTCATTTTTCATGGTTGAAAACAAATGTCTGACTACAAGCATTCTCACATATAGAAACCTGTGTGTCCTACCAGAGTAATAAAAATATGACTCTAAGATCCAGTCCTTGGGAGACCCCCAGAAAAGGTCAGAACAGCCTGCCATGAGACACAGCACTTCCCACTGTATCTGTGTGTGCTCATTACCATATTGCAGAAGTTGTTCCTAAAGCAAATAACTGTATTCAGAAAGACCAAGGTTATAAATGAATCTCGAAACCCGGGAAGGGAGTTAAAAGGACCACTAGACCATTGAAAAGAAAATGATTCTCTTATGTTTAGGCTTGAGAACTCCTGGTATGCAGTTAACATGACTTCCATTAAAAAAATAATAATAAATAAACAAAAAAGCACTGCACTACTCACATTTCTTTTTTTTTAATTTCTAAAATAAAGGTACTTACCAGTCAGTGAAAATCCACAAGTCGGCCACACTTTGCTCAGAATGACATAGGCCATCCTTCACACAAACACAGCATGGAACCTGCCTGTCAAGTTTGGTGTGATATCTACTTGGGTTAGTTGGAAATAGGTAAGGGGGGGGGGTAAAGGAGGAGGGAGGGAGAAAAGAAAGACTTTCCCTTTAAAACTGAACAGAAGCGGATACCAAATCACATGACCTTTTACCGTAATTTCTATTAAAATCATTTCATGTCTGGTTGCCTCTGCTCTCCTGGCTCATTTGTATTGTTTACAACAAGTCATTTCACTGGCAGTTAGTGGCTGAATCCATGGTTACCCGTTTTTACATTCACTAGTTAAATGGAATGCAGGTCTGCTGTGGGTTTCAGGGAGCAAGCTCTTAAGAAACCACAATCCAGCTATCAATCAGACTAATCTGAGAGAAATTAATCTTATAAACATAAGTATTGTTGCATATTAAAAATTGATAGGAAGGGGGCACAGGCTTTTACTGGTTGGAGTTACAGAAGTGGACATTCAACTTAGAGCCTCAGATTGTTTTAGTCTGGGGTCTACAAATGAGAGCCGTTCATATTGTGTCTTTCAAAGGCTTTCAGAGGTAATACAACCACCGTTAACAAACAAAATCTTACCCCCCCCCAAAAAAAAATTCTCAGAGCACTGATTTCACCTAACTGGGCTTAAAATTCTAAACACAGGTTCAACCAGACCGCAGTCCCCAGCAAAGTAACTTAAACGGATACACACACAACAGTAAAACATCACACACACACACACACACACACACACACACACACACACGCACACACAGAACCAAGTAGGATTCAATTAAGACAAAATCTCAGAGGAATGTTCTTCATGAGTAAATTAAAACTGCAAACTAAATATGCAGAGCAAGCGCAGTAACAAACTCATTCTATTGTCCGTGAATTTAGAGAGAGTTAATTTTAGAAAGAAAATTCCAATCCCCTCACCAAAAAAAAACCAATCTAACTTGTTTCTCAAGATGGACATGACCAACAATGATCATTTTTAATAAAATCGTAGAAGTTTTACAGTTGAAAGTCCACCACCATTGTCCCACAAGTCACATTTAAATGCTCACTGAGAACAACAAATAGTTAAAGCTCACATATTACAACCCCGTCTACTGCAAAGTCACTGTATCAGAAGCTAGAATTGATTTGTTTCCTCAGAACGAATTGAAAATGAATGTAACATAACATCAGGAAAAAAATCTCTCCTGCACTGCTAATCGGATATTGTCTACTGCTTCATTGCAGGTTTGCCCTCTACTATTTGCTGCCTCCAAATCACACATACTTACACGTTCTGGGTTCTTCCAAGAGTTTGGTGCAGTTTCAAGGACAAATGTCTTAAGGAAGCCTCTCTATACTGTGCAGCAGGGAGCCTAGCTCAGATCTGATGACAAGAGCTCAGTGCTAAATCTGACAACAGAGAAGAGAGAAACTTCCTGTGTGAAGAGAAGATCTTGGAAAGTCTCAGGGTTAAAAAGGTTGCTTGAAATGTGCTGGTTGATTTGCTCCCTGGTTGTATAGACACGGTAGCAGCTGATCTGTGTTTGCAGCCCTGCAGAAAGGAATCTTTACTGAAAACCAATGGCATCACATTTCAGCGGGGCTGGTGCCAAGTACTGGAGAGCAGAGCAACCTTTGACAACTTCACACAATTCAGCACAGCAGACTTACCACAGGTCAGAAAGAAGTATGGAAAGTCTGTCTCCTCATCAACCAGCCTTCATAGCAGGATGGTAGCGCAGTGCCCCCAGGGAAACCAAACGCGGTCAGCAGCTACACTTGGGCAAAAGCAGAAGCCATTCCCTGGATTTGCCTCTCTTAAAGGTAGATTGTCTTTCCTTCCCTGCTCTACTATGTGTTAGCCAAAGGTGAGCAATGACTCTATGTAGGGGAAGTGTACCTCCCTGCTTCTCTCAGAAATCTTCCTATGCTGGTTCCTCTGATGCTCCTTAGAAATAAAGCAAGGGCAACTTCAGATACTACGGGGTCATGTTGTCCCCAAATCTGCAGTAGGCCTTCCAGTTCAGGGATGGAGTTTGATAATGACCATTGGTCAGGGCTGACTAGATTTTACTCCAAGAAACTCAATCACTTAGTGAGCTGACAGGATACCTAGAGTCAGGAGACACACAGTGAAGAGCATGGAAATTCTGGCCAGCAGGAAAATCGCTTTCTGTGTATCATCCTTAAGATGGAAAAAAAAAAAAAGAATACTGCAACACCCTGCTATTTCCAGGAGTGAAATGGGAAGGAAAGATGAGAGATAAGAGTCTGAGGATGGATATGCTAACTATGGTAATGAAGTTAATACAAGCTATTGTTTGACTGTTCTTCCCTCCTTCTCTGCCTCTAAGACAAGTCTAAATGATGGTCCCTTGGATGGGATTTTTATTCATTCTTGTCCATTTTTCTTAGGCCACGGTGAATTGTGTCAGAGACTCAGGGCCTTGCTCTCTTCCTCATCTAAGAGCAATCCAGGAGCTGGTTGGGCACCTGGTAAACTGCAAAATCTTCACAGCACATTTCAGCCACACTGTTGCTCAGGAACAATGATGGTGAATATCAAACCAAGTTCTCTGATTCTTACAAGCCCTGTTTAAAGTATCTATAGGATTAGCTACACAAAATTTAGTTTGCATAATTCTATACATATGTCATTTTTAAGAAAACAGCTCACCAAACCTAAGCAAAAACTTTATATGCTCAGTACTCTGAATTGTCATCCCATAAATTTCATGTGCATGTATGTACTTAAAGGTAAGGTTGCATAGAATTTTGAAATCACTTTGTATTCACTAGCAGATCTACTACGAAGTTACATGGATTAGAAATTAAGTACATTTTCCTATATTAAAAAGAAACTCAGGCCGGGAGTTCGGCCTACTGGTAGAGTGCTTGCCTATCATGCACAAAGACCCGGTTTCAATTCCTCAGTACCACATACATAGAAAAAAGCTGGAAGTGGTGCTGAGGTTCAAGTGGTAGAGCTCTAGCCTTGAGAAAGTCTAAGGACAGTGCTCAGGCCCTGAGCTCAAGACCAGGACTGGCAAAAAAAAAAAAAAGAAACAATCTGAATCAACCATACTACCTGTTATCACCCTCAGAGGAAGACAGGACCATCCATAAGGGAAGATTTGATGGTTATTTGTGGCCTTTCTGTCCTCAACCATGTCAAAACAATCATGTGTGCCCAAGTTCTCAACAGTTCTTCATGACTAAACCTTCCAATTATGATTTTATATATTTGTCTAGATGTACTCTGTACATTGAGACCTGGTGATTTGGGAGAAGGAGTAAAAATGATTACATATTGGTATTTAAATTCAATCTTGGGCCCAAGTAATCGCTTCATTTACATTCTAGGCTTAACGGAATGTAAGTATAAAGTTTTGTTGATCATTATCCTGGGAATTAGAGCAGACTACACAGATTCTAAATAGATTTCATTCCTGGATCTCATATATGCATAGATACATATACACATATGATATTTACAAATATCATATATATACATATATATATATCACAGACACACACATACAAACACACCAAGCCTATGAAGAAATATCTTCTACTTCAGCTACCCTCTTGTACAATGTTTCCTCTTCCCATTTTTTCTCTAAATAATGTATGATGTGCCTACTACAGTGCTTGTTTCAACCATGAGCAAAAAAATATAGGCCAACCAAAGTCTATTCAAGAGTGAAATAAACTGTCCTGAAACTGACCAGACATGGTAGGAACAGAGATCTGACTGATTCATTAGTCTGCTTACCACTGATTGAACTAAATAACTTCATAGTTTATCAGTATTTTCATATCCAAGGATCAGTCTCCCCTCTCACAACCATCTTGAGAGCTCATGACTTCCTTCTTCACATGTTTACAGATATGAAAAGTTCAGAGAATTAAATAATTTCCCCAAATCACACGGGCAGTAAATGGCTCAGCAGGGAGATTGGAATGAGAACTGGAAACCTACTTCTAAACTTTTCCACATAACATAGTCTACGTTCCCTTCAGGGAGAATTTATACATCTATTTTTCCTCTGAGTTTTTCTGATTTTTGCTTTGCATCCCATAGCTCAGTCAAATTAACACCCCCTCTCTCCCCTGCTCAGATACACACACACACACACACACACACACACACACACACACACACACACACACTCCTACCTCTAACTGCCTTCCACATTTTCTTTCACTTCTCAGTCACTGACTTCATAGAATCAATTTCCCATCTTCGTTTTTCTTCTTTATCACTTTCAATGAATTTGGGGGGCAAACACCAAATCTTACCACATTACTGTAGTAAGGAACCATGGTGCTATTGCTTCATCAGTTCATGGGAAAGAAAAACAATCTATTTTTATAGTGTGGTGTGTTTGTAACAGTACTGGGGCTTAAATTCCGACCTTGAGCTCTTAGCTTTTTCACTGAAAACAGGTGCTCTACCATTTGAACCTCACCTCCAGTTTCTGGGTTCATGCTAGCTCATTGGAGATAAAAAAAAATCTCATGGACTTTTCTGTCGAGGTTAGCCCTGAATCATGATCCTCAGATCTCAGCCTTCTAAGCAGTTAGGATTATAATCATGAGCCACAGGCACCTGGCTAACATCCTGAATTTCAAAACAAACAAACAAAAACCTTGAAAGTACAATTGTTTGCACTCATCTTTGCAACCTCTAGTTATGTGTTCGTTTTCTCCAACATCAGTCCTCCTGCTCTAGGTTGGTGATGAACTATTGTTCCATTTTACTGCATTTATGCTATGCCTATCACTTGTATCATAATAGAACTGTTCTTTACATTTCGTTCATCACTGATAATACAATATTTCACTCCAGTAAGTAACAACAGGCTTTTATGATGTAGCTCAGGAAAGTAATCAGCATTTAAGATTGTTTTCTGTAGTAAAAGTGTGTGTTTTGAATATCTGATAATTGATCTGCAAAGGAAAATCTGAATGCAAACTTAACTGTCTGAACAGCATGTAGCTTTTCCATCAAATAACTCAATTTGAGCTTGTTTACTTCTCCCCCTATGCTACTATCTCCCTTCAAGGCAGAAGGCCATACTGATGTAAGTAATTAGTATATAGAACTGAAATAAATACACAGAGTTTATTAATTGGTTGACTCAGTATCAACCCATCATTTCATTCAGAATCACATGGGGCAAAATAAGCAAGAGACTATCGAGGCATGCCCAGAATTTTAGAAAGGAAGCACCAAGAGTTCACTACAGTTCTCTTATGGAGCTACCCACGTTGTACTTCCAGGACTACCTAAGTGCACTGTGACTGACCTTTAGCCAAAGACCAACATCCAGTCGTATATACACATTCAATATAAAGAGCAGATTTGTAACTCTGATGGTGATTGGCCCAAAGGGTCAACTGGTATGATTTTTGCACCCTTTAGAAAATAAATGTTCATACTACCTAGAAAACAAAATTCTAATAACTGAATGAAACTGCTCATCTAAATAGACAACTTTAGATTTCTCTCCACACATAATAACTTGGAAAAATATATAGCCTGTGTTTACTCTAGCACAATAGCTACAGTCTCTAAGAAGAGCTATAACTTGCTAACAATTTTCCTGATTTATGTTTGAAATCATACAGGGCATGAAATGATTTCTGCAACCTTACATTTCCCTCAAGAACACTGGGAAGCGGAAGATATATTCCCAAAATCATGTGGGATTGCTTGTTTTATCTCTTTCCACTGAAGTATACGATTGAGCAGTTATACATACATTCTGTACCTCCCAACAAAGGTCATTAGCTTATTTTTTCTATTAAAGGAAGAAAGAAGAAAATAAAGACAAAGAAAAAGAAAAGTGTAAGAGGAAAAGAAAGAAAGAAGGGAAATGAATCTCTTCTCATATAATGTTTACATTGTAAAAACTGATTGCTTTCTTAAGAAAGTGTAATAAATATTCTTTCCAAGAACAGTTTATACATGATGTATGATTATAAACTGTAACTCACTATACAAATGTTAGTTATTCTTCCTGTTAGTATTTAACATATATGGAAATTTGCTTCACCATCTATAATTGTGCTAATAAAATAATAGGTACATGTGAACATAAATTATATTAGTCATAAAATCAGCCTTATTAATCTAATATATCTTAAAGTGAGGCCACATTTAAATGGCTCACTCTGGTAACAGATAATTTGAAATGCTCTTTATCCCATACCAGAATAGATTTTTTTATGCTTCATATCATGTTGGCATTCTCAATCTGAATCCTTTAGACACTCAAAAATCACTGTAGGACATATATATTTTTCAAGTTGGCAAGCTAAACTGCTTCATACAAAAAGAAAAGTAAATACATTCATTATTAGCTTCATTTTTAGAGGACAATCCAGGTTATTTACTTTAGCAGATATGCCATTTGAAAAAGTTGTTAGTGTCCATGAGGAAATAACTCTGAATCTTCAATGCTCTGCATTTTATCACAGGGACTCCAAATACATTCAACTCTCTCTAGTGGAGACTACAATTATTATCTTGTCTAAATGAACAAAAAATTCATCATAATAGTAATAGAGATACAGACTTAATTGAAAGCAACCAATAGTGCTTCCATAATATTACAGTCATTATCAAGTATCATGTTAGAAAAAATATTAAATATCTGTAGATGGTGTGCATGTCTAAGGGAGACTGATTGGTGGGATTTATACCCAATACTGTGGAAGAGAAAAGCTAAGAAACAGGTCGCCTTTCATAACTGGAAATAATCAAGATTGAATAAATTAATGGTTATCTAATGTCTTAGATAATATCTAAGAGAAATCTCCTTGTCTAAGTGACAAAGACATGGGAATGGTTTCATTATCACAGGTATTTGTATCAGAATGACATTCTTTGTACTTAAAGATTTGCAAGGACTTTTCCAATTTCTCAAACCTAAGAGACTAGATTATAAGGAGTGTGTATTACAAAGACTATGAAATCCTTAATCTCTAAAAAGAAGCCTTCCCCTGCCCACCACTTCAAGATTTGGCTCTCCTTACTCGGATCTATCATTGAGTCCGTACCAAGGACCACTACAAACTAAGCTCAAAGTAATCTCAGACTTTTCTTAACAAAGATCCTTGAAGAGTCCTATAGCCTCCTATCCCAACTTGCCAACAACAGAGCACATGGAACTTTATCCCGACCTTTGCTGTGATTCTGAAGTCTCACTTGCCCACATGCTCTCCTAGATGTCAATGAAAAGTCAAATGGATTTTGGCTTTCTAAGGAATTATATTATTTGAGATCTCCCTTGAATCTACCTTATTTCAATTAATACATTTGTATACAATTGCATACTACCCAACATATTTACCTAAGAGTTTGCAAGCTAAATGTGGCTTCCACATATATAGGGAAACATAGATTCTTTGTCTCTCTAGGCCTGAGATACTTAACATCATTTTCTCTAAGTTTCCCCATTTCTTTACAAATGTTCAGCAAAAGCATACACCACGAAGTAGGTACTTAGAAGGGGTAAGGTGGAGTCAAAGGGAAAAGAATAGGCAAATTAAGAGGAGAAAAGGGATAATGCGCCTAAGAATTCAATCTATAGCTGAGGAAATTTAGAAGTCTAAGGGAAAGGATGGGTAAAGGAAGGATAGGTGAGAAAGTTGGAAGGGATGACATTGATCAAGATATATTATATTCATAAACTGTTTTTTTCGAATGTCAACTCCTTTGTACAACTACTTAAAGATAATAATAAAAAGCAGAAAGGTCATATTATTTCCCAGCCCTAACCAGTTGGCAACAAAATAAGAAGAGAAAAATGTCTTTGCACAAAAGAGCATTATTTTGTACATTATTTTGACTTTAAGAAGATATTTCACATGAATATAATATCACAACATTATGATACTTGGTAATCATTATTTCAAAATGACAGATTCTATTGTTCATAGAGACATTTTCAGTTTTTTTTTAATTTCTGTACCAGTGGCTCAGAAGTATTCACCAACCATTCCCTGGAGAGAACTGAAGATCTACATTTAAATAGAGATAGTATTTTCAAATGCACAGTACCTGGAAGGCAGATACTGTCAAGGTTTCTTAGCAAGAATCACTCAGATTGTGCTAGGTATATTTCAATAGCCATCCCTAGTTCACAGAGCTCAAATTATTTCCATGCCATTCTTTTTCCTTTCTGCACCTTCATAACATTTGTCCCCAGAAGTTAAAAATAATCCGGTAGCAAAGTCCTCACACTAACAATAAGCAATTACGATTGTACATATCATTTCTGATGTTTATAGAAAAAGACCACAGAAGATAGCTTGGCCAGAAGTGTTAAATAATTGAAAAGTATAATGACTTAATAGAGTAGTAAGCTTAGTTTACAATGCAGCCGATTTAGAGCCATAAAAATACTGTGTAAAAATTTTATCCTGTGGTTGACCATTACATCTCCTATGTATTATTCAAAGATATCTCAACAGTGTTTTTCTTCATTAATGTGGCTTTTGGCATTTCCCTCAAAAATCTTTCTATAAACAGGTTTTGCAACAATTCTGAAACAAATGGCAACATTTCTGTATTATATCATAATGTCCTTTTACTTAGATGCATCTAGTTTTAATTGCTGGTTGATGCCATAAATCCATCTACAAAAAATATTATAAACCCCTCGAAAATGATTCTCTTCCCACTGAAAAATCAAATAGTCCTTTTAAAAAAAGGAAGACAGAAACTAAAACTACTTGTTCAACACATGCATAAACAACAGAACTTCATAAATAATCCCCTTTTCTATGACACATTTATCCATGGAGTTATCTATATTAGCCAAAGCCATGGGATGTCAAAAAAAGAAACTTTTGCCTTGAGTGTTTAGCTAAGGTGTATAACCTGTCTGTAAAGCAGGAAAAAATGCTACTTAGGGTCAATTTCAAAAATAAATCCATTTCTTCTGACGGGCTTTTGCTAAAAATCCTGCTGCAACTGAAATGTCCCTGTAAACAAGGTTACAGAGAACAGTGCCTGCTATTTTTCTTAACAGCCTGTCTGTGGAGTCCTATAGTTGCCCGAATGGTTACTTATACCTTACCTTACCCAACTGCCATTACTATGTGGATTCAAATTCAGAACTTAAAATGAAATATGAATATTTGCAGTACTGTTGTAATAAATGGTGTTGCTTTGTTGAAAATGGAAACACGGTACTCTTTGGTAATCCTTTAATTGGGGGGTACAGAATAAACTGAGTGGCACATATATGTAAATCCAATCCATTGACCTGTTCTGTCTTGTTAAAAGCACCCCCATCAGAAACTCCCCCAACTAATTCCTCTTAAGAAAAAGGAAAAAGGGGGGAAAAAAGAAGACTAGCACTTTTCCTTTCTGTATATAGCATGTATAAAAATTAAAATATGATTTTGATTTGTTAAAGAAAAAAGTATCTTTTTACACATTTTCATTCCCTAACCAATGAACAGGTTGATGTGCAATATGATACCATTCTCAACACACATACATTTAATTCTCTATGACATAAGTTTAAAGAGTTAATGAGCACTGCTTTAAGAAACATAACATAAAGCCTATGCCTAACAGACATAGGTAGTTGAAAGATTATCTATGTCTGTCTCTAGGTAGTTGGTTCTTCTCATATTTGAAGGAAAAGTAAGCTCATCAAGATCCCTTTATTTTCCATCTGTTTTCACTGGGCTTTCTGTCAACCATCCATCCCTCAGATCACATTTGAGAATTGTTCAAATTTCCCTCTTTCCCATAAGGACAGAATTGTTTCTCAGGTTGGTTAACTCATTATGATAACATTGAAACTACTGGACAACAGAGGAAAAGAGGAAGAGGAGGAGGAGGAGGAGAAGGAGGAGGAGGAAGACGACGATGACAAGGACGACCCAGGACATTCCCCAATCCATTTCCTTCCCTTCTTTCTGAGACATTTCTGACTCTTTCTCTCACTTGCTGCTTCTGAATTGGGACATTTAAAAAACACTCCTCTATTTAATGGTTTGGGGGCAGTGTGAAAAAAAAACAAAGAAGTCTCTCTCTGAAACTAGACCAAGTCATTCAGCTGCCCTGAAACACATTGCACAACATCCTCCAGTTTGCTTAACTTTAACTTGAAGTATTAAGAATGAAAGTCTTGAAAGTAATGGGAAATCAATACATAAACCTAACTCGCTTCTCTTAATCTATATGCTGACAATATATTTTCATTCTTTTTTGTTGGAGGGGGTGAGGGGGGGAGAGTATGACGAGAGTGCTCTTTTCAACCTTGACCTCTGGCTTTCCTTAGCCCAAATCATTTGCTTTCTCATGTACGAATCTTACTGCACCAGCTTCTGGTTCTAACTTTAAAACAGGAACACAGCAAACCTACTTTCCTTGGATTAGCCAGACCCATGTGGCGATTCACAACATAACCCAAACACGTACAATAAATAAACAAACACATACATAATTGTTCCACAGCATCAAGGTGAGGTTAGGGGACAGGTGAGTTCTCTGGGCCTTTCTGAACTCTTCCAGAATTTTCATTAGGACTGGGGAGGAGGGGATGGCTGCAGCTAGGGAAAAGTCTCCAAGAAGGGCAGAGGCAGGGAGGAGGAGAAATTTGCCCTCTTGTGTCTTTCTCTCTGATTTCCCATTACCAATGGGAGAAGGAAGTTGGGGAGAGAGGAGGTGTTAGAAGATGAAGGGATGAAGAGCTGGTAACTCTTTCTGCAGACAGACTTGAGGGGACAGACCTGGTAGGTGGTTTAAAAATACTGAAAGATGGTCCAATGACCTCTCAGCAACTTCAAAGAGTCTCTGGAGAAGGTGAAAGGATTGGGGAGATGGAGGGAAAAGGCAGAGGACAGGACAGGAAACTGAGGACAGAGACCCAGGACTGTCCTGGCACCAACCCCTCTCCCACTAGCATCAGGGCCTAGGGTCCTCTGAGTTCAGCCAGCCAGCTGTTCCTAACTCTGCTTCACTCTTCAGTACTGTACTAAACAAGGGAGTCTCTAAACCAGAAAAGGGGGATGGGAAGGGTGTTGGAAAAAAAAAAAAGAAGAAAAAGAACAAATCTAACTGCGATGAGGATTTCTCAGTGTCTCTAGCACATACACCTGACAGGTTTTTTGGTTTGTTTTTAGTTTTGGTTTTGTTTGTGGTCATGGTCAGCCAAGTCTACCAGCGGTTGGCTGTACTTATGATTGTGTTATCGAGAGAGGGGTTGCTTTTTTTTCTTTTCTTTTCTTTTTTTTTTTTCTTCTTTTTCTTTTCCAAACAGCCTGTAAGCAAGTGAAGGGAGAAAAGGAAGGAGGGGAGGCAGGGGAAGGAGGGGGAAGAGACGATGGAGGGGGAAAGTGAGCAATAAGAGATTTCACCAGGACTGCAAAGAAAAGAATGCCCCAGACGCAAATGTCTGTCTGTCTCCAGATGTTGATGATAAGGATTCGGAGCAGTTACCTTGGCCAGGTCAGAACTGCAGCAGGTTAACCAGGTGAGTCGTGGTGGTGGTGGGGGCGGGGGGGGGGGACGGAGGGAGGGTGGGAGGCGAAGGGAGAGATTTTTCAAGAAGCCCAGGCCGGTTTCTTTGGCTATGAAAGTCTACAACCCCCACCCCCCACCCCTCCCCTCTCCTCATGCAGGAACATTGCAATCTCACACACGCCTCCTTTCACTGGGCTCCCGCGACCTTAGCTGGCGAGGGGGGTGCTGTCCGGCCCTCCTCGGCCAAGGACACGGCCCCCTGCTGTGCCCCCGTAGGTTCGGGGCCGGCCTGGCCCCTGGGGTCCGCGTCCCGAGCGGCTGTGCACTCACCAAGCCGGGCTGCGAGGGGCAGAGGGGCGCCCGCGGCTAGCCGGAGCGCAGAGGCGCCTCCCTTTTCTCTTGGTAGCGTCGGTCCGCACTCCCTGTGACCCGGGACGTCATGATGCCTGTCTGTTTTCTCAATGATAACTTGGCAGAAGAAGAGAGAGGCTGCCAGGCTCTCCTCGGGTGGTTACGTGGTATGTGCACGTTTCTGTTTGCATGCGTTCCTCTCTGGCTCGCTCTCTCGCTCTCTCTCGCTCTCTCTCTCCCTCTCTCCCTCTTTCTCTCTCTCCTTTTTTTTTTTGTTAAAAATAAATAAATCTCTCTCGCTCTATAGTTGTTTTCTTTTTTTGAAAGAAAAATAAATTCCAGGCACAGTCATGATTGGATCGCATTATTGCATTTGCATAATTGACGCCTCTGGGTGTGTATATAATATGTGAGTGGTGGTGGTGTGTGTGTGTGTGTGTGTGTGTGTGTGTGTGTGTGTGTGTGTGTGTGTGTGTGATTTTTCCCCCCTTTAAATCCTGCTGCTACCCCACCGCTGCTGCAGCAGTCGCTGGAAAAGCAAAGCAAGCATGCGTTCATCTTTTGTCTTTCATTTTACCTTCAGGGTGACATTCAGTGCCAACTGCTCCCTTTTGACTGTCGCCAGTCCCCGCCTGGGCAAAATAAATTTGAAAAATGTATGGGAGGGTGTAGTGGAGCAGGAAAGGAAGAGACCCCCTCCTCAAACTGGATGCTAGGTTTTCCATTCCTTGGATTCTAAAATACCCGCACCCCCTCAATCTACCCAACCCACCTCCCGACCTGAAAACCATTTTCCCATCTACCCACCGGGCCCAAGCAGAAAATCGGCAGCAAGACAGCCAGACACATCCACCCAGGGCCAAACACTCATATTCCTGGCTCGCCCTTGCTGACTCGCGTCTCTCAGTTGCATTCCCCGGTGCTGTAGGCCTCTTGCAACTGGAGCTATTTTCGTCTCCCACAGATTTTTTTTTCTTTAAGGCCTTTTTATAAAAAAAGAAAAAAGGAAAGAAAAAGAAAAAGAAAAAAAGAAAGAAAGAACGAAAGAACTAATGAACAAAATGGGGAGGGGGCAGGGAAGAAAGCTAGAAACAGAGAGAAATCCAGGCCCATATTTAAGAGTCTATGGTCACAGAAGATGATTGGGGGTGGGGGGTTCCTTGCATCCACCCACCACCAGGGGAGTTGGGAAAGGGCAAAGAGGATAACCAGTTTCTCTTTGATTCATTCATTCGGCAACCAACCTCAGGAAAGAAACTTTTTTAAAAATCCAAACACAGTACTGCTGGTTATTATTTACTGTATTTGCTATTTTTATAAGTATGTTTCTACGCTGAGGAAAATTGATCTCAAGAATAGTCCTTAAGGTTGTGGTCCCCCCCCCCATACATGAGAAGGTATGTTAGATAGGGGGTCACAATGATAGGTAAAGTTCAGGTGGTTTCATTTTACATTTTCTTGGAGTTATTTGTCCACTAGTGTGGTTTATGTAACTTCTCTTAATCATAATATTGTCTCCATTATATGTGCCATGTATAAGTTTGTGAAAAATAAATATCTAGCACCGGGTTTGTAAATACTGTGTAATTCTTTATCACTAGTTACTCATTTGGAGTAATAGAACAGGCTTAAAATGTTGAGGTGGTGGTGGTGGTGGTGTTTCGTTGTTGCTTTTTGTTGTTGTTTTGTTTTGTTTTGTCTCAAGCCTGTGGTTGACCTTGGACACAATTATGTATTAGTAAAGTCAAATGTCCCCGACTGGTTTCAAATTCCCAAGACATGACAGCAGAAGCCTGGGTTGCAAAATATAAAGCAAAGCAAGGAATGTCCTATCTAAGAAGTAGGGAAGACTAAAGGAAAACTTTTTA
The DNA here is from genome assembly GCF_031878675.1 of Megascapheus bottae. NCBI lineage: Eukaryota > Metazoa > Chordata > Mammalia > Rodentia > Geomyidae > Megascapheus > Megascapheus bottae. The sequence goes on along the minus strand of NC_143518.1, from coordinate 47,101,284 downwards.
ACTCATACAAGATCATCTATGTTGCCTCAGGTTTAAAGAGAGTTTGTCTATTTATGAGGTCAGCTAAGTTTAATGAAAAATAGTGAGTTACTTGTTGGGTCTTTTCCCTATCAAGACACAGTCCAAGAATCATGAACAAACTCCCATAGGGAGGACACTGTAATTATGCAAAGGCCAGACAATCAGAATTGGAGAAGTGCCTGGCTGAAGTAGACTAAGAGGGTTAGAGGATTATTGACTAATGGCCAGGTCCCAAGACTTGAGCACTGTCTCTCCACCCCTGACAATTGGTCATGGCTCCTCTGGCTCTGCTTCTCAGTCTCTCTGGAACCCTAGAAGGATGAGCTGGTATATTCCTATTGATATCTAGAGGTTATGAGAGCCAATGGTTCCAAAGAGACAAGGGTCTATTCAGAATGCCAGAGGGGAACCATCTCTAAATGCTCTTGGTAATTTTCCAGTAACTATCCAAGAGGTATCCATTAATATTCAGTCTGTCTCTTCAGCTTTTTTATTTATTGACCTCAGAACTGGCCCCTAAAAAAAGAAAAAAAACTACATAAAAGGTGGAGGGATGTGAAGGCATAAAATGTTGACTCATAAGCATGGTGCCAGTGGCTCACACCTGTAATCATAGCTACTCAGGAGGCTGAGATCTGAGGATCATCGTTCAAAGCCAATCTAGGAAGAATACTTCCTTGAGACTCCTTTCTCAAACAATTAGCTACCCCAAATCTGGAAGTAGTGCTGTAGTTCAAAGCCTGGAGCAAAAGAGCTCAGGGACAGAGACTAAGCCCTGAGTTCAAACATCATGGCCAACAAAATAAATGAATGAACAAAAAACTTGGCTAGTTTTAATCATTGAGATCTAATTTTATTTATTTGTTTTAAGACAAATGTTGTCCACATTGTTTGTTACTGATCTACTTGCCAAGGCAAAAGGCCAAGTGGTTTCCTTCCCCAGTGCGGAGGAGTTTGACCAACCAGCACAATGTAGAGGCCAGAGTATTCATGTACTCCAGACAATAATCTGAATCAAGATAGCAATTCTGAACCAAGAGTCTAACTCCATCTCTGGGGAAGAATACCTCTCTGTTGCTTATATAAATTCAGATCAGACTATTTTCAAGTCTTTATTTTCTGGATTGTGCCTTAAATGGAAATAGTTAATATTGTTAGAGAGGTCCAGTTTAACTTCCTAACCAAACCAAACAGTAAAAATGCTTACTAAAGTGGGTTGAATACAAGCCAGGCAGTGTTCTAAACTTTAATTGTGCTTATACCTTACATTCAATAAAATCTCTACAACTATAGACTATTATTGAGTGTAGACATTACTAAGGGAGATTGAGGCACGGAATGTTAGGTAATTTGTCTCAAGTTGCACTACTGACATTTACATTCAAGTGCCATGAGTTTTCATTATCAAGCTTTCTACTTTACATACCTATATAACCAACCTTATTTCCAGCTACTGGTTTTATCCACCCATAGATTAGCCAGGTTGGACACTTACTACCTATCTCAAAAACACAGTTAAATCCTGTTCCAATGCTGTTCTCTAAGCATTCAATGTCCTTCTCTTCGCCTCCTTAAATTCTATTAGCTATTCAAATAGCATCCATTGGTGAGGGTCAAGTTCAAATCTTGCTTTGCCCACAAGGCTGTGATTTATTGTTCTTGGTTGTATCCTGCATTCCCTTCTCACAGTTCCACAACATTCTCTATTACGTAAAGCATGCCAGGTCTCTCTAATTATTTCTGGGGTTTATATTTTTTATCCCTTCTTCACCTTCCAATTCCTTTCTAATGGGATTATGCATTTTTTTCCTCTATCTTTTCTGGTTTGTCTAACATAGTGCCAAGTACCACAGTGGTTCTCATTAAGCAGATTCCAATTCATTCATTGACACACAACTGCCCTTTGGAGAGAGCTAGGGTGCCACTTTCCAATTTGATAGAATTTGAAAAGTCTTATGTGGCAAAGGCTATGCAAAATACATCATTTTGACTGAAAAAGTTAGCTGCACAGTTGTTACTGCTTACTTCAGACAGTCCCTAAAAATCAATCAAGTCAGATAAAGGGTGAAATTATTTAACCAGAGTAGCATATTGTGATAGGTTGATGTGGGGAGGAGGCAGGTACATAGTTGTAATATAGAGAAAGCTACTGTAAATGTAACAGTGGAGGGTTTGGGTTTGTTTTTGGTTTGGTTGTGTGTTTGTGATTGATAATTTATTAGGCCATTCTTTGCTCTATTTTGAATTTCTTGAAAGTTTTTCTTTTACTGATAAAAATAATAGAAAAACAACTAAAAAAATGGCAATGCCTCTCTTAGATGAGCTTATGGGACCTCTATCCAATTATTTCAGTCCTTCTGGGCCTTAATTCCCAGCTTACACAAAATGAAGTTGGATCAATCTCCAATGCTCTACCACCTTCACAATCTGAAGCAGAATCTGAGACAGAAAGACAAAAAGGCCAAGTGAGCCATTTGGCCTGAAAACTCATTTTTCTTTGGTTTTGGCTAATTGTGGGGCCTGAACTTAGGGCCTGGGCACTGTCACTGAGCTCTTTTGCTCAAGGCTACCACTCTACCATTTTGAGCCATAGCTCAGCTTCTGATTTTTGAGTGGTTAATTGGAGATGAGAGTCTCAGGAGGACTTTTCTGCCTGGGCTGGCTTAGAACTGTGATCCTTACATCTCAGCCTCTTAGGTAGCTAGGATTATAAGCACAAATCACCCCCACCTGGCTAAGACCAATTCTTGAAGGGTATTATAAAGATGCTACAGAGCCCAAATAAAGTTATATTTCCAATTCTAGAGTATTTAACTACACTCTATTTAAATAAACAAGTTTGAATAGGAAGCTCAGAAAAACAAAAAAAAAAACCATACACAAAGCACAGTCAATCTTACATTTTTCCCCACAGTGTCCTTTTTAGATGAAATACATTATTAATAATCATGTATATGAATAAATTATCACAATAACCAAAACTAGTTCTCATTAATGCTCGACTATAACTCACATTTTAACATTACCACACCAAATTTTGTTGCTGTTGTTGGTCAAAGGGCTTGAACTCTAGGCCTGGGTGTTGTCCCTGAGTTCTTCAGATCAAGGCTGGTACTCTATCACTTAAGCCACAGTCCCAGTTTTCTGGCTGTTAATTACAGATAAAAGTTTCATGGACTTCATACCCAGGCTAGCTTTGAATCGAGATCCTCAGATCTCAGCCTCCTTCTGAGCTAGGATTACAGGTGTGAGCCACCAGCAACCATGTTGCCTAGTAGTTTCAGTTCACCTGCAGCTTGCACCAGGTCTTCATAAAGTACTCGATGAAGAGCAGAGTTCTATAATAGAGACAGGAAGGCCAGAGTCAATGCTAGAGAAGACTTTCTGTCATTTCCTCATTCTAGCTTTCAGTAGTCTATGTCTCTTTGCTTATTTGTTCTTATAAATTGAATAATCCCACCCATTGTCTTTCTTACCAGTCTTTGTTAGGATAGGATGAAATAACTTAAATGAAAAGGTAGTTATCAGTACAATAAAATATTACCATAACTCCTATGCCTCCTTTTGCAACTCAATTGCTTCTTTAAAAAAAAAATGTTTAGCCAGGTGAGGTGGCTCACGCCTATAATCCTAGCTAATCAGGAGGCTGAGATCTGAGGATCAAGGTTGAAAGCTGGTCTGGGCACACAAGGGCCGAGACTCTTATCTCCAATTAACCTCTAGAAAATGGGAAATGGGGCTTGGCTCAAGGGTATCCTCGAGTGGAAGAGCTTAGGGACAACGCCTAGGCCTAGTTCAAGTCCCATGACACATAAAAAAATAAAATAAAAAATAAAATGAAATAAAGTAAATGTTTTCCAACCTTGGTGCTGGTGGCTCACATCTGTAATCCCAGCTACTCAGAAGTCTGAGATCTAACAAGTGAGGCTCAAAACCAACCTAGGTAGAAAAATAGATGAGGTTCTTATCTCCAATTAATCATCAAATGCCAGAAGTGGAGCCATGGCTCAAGTGGTAGAGCACTAGCTTTGGGGTGGATGGAGGTGGGGCAGCAGGAAGAGTCAGGAACATTGCCCAAGCCCAGAACCCAAGACCTAGGACCACCACCAAAATTTAATTAATTAATGCTTTCCCAAATCAGTATACCACGTAGAGACAAGAGTTTGGGTTCCCTTATTGAGAATCCAAGTTGATGTGCACCACACCATTTTAGTTCTAGAGATAATTAGGGTAGAATCAGGACTACTATAGAGTTCAATTTCCTTCTCTGCAGTCCATTTTCAAAAATGTGCTACAAGGGCCAGTGGTGTAATTCTATGTTAGAATACTTACTTATCTACTATGTACAAGGTCCTAGTTTTGATCTCAAAAACCAACAGAAAGGAAAATAAAAATGGTACACCTTCGAGGAAAATAGACACCTCAGCTAGGAACAAGTTTACTAGAAACAACCTTACACCAAATACAAATACTTCTAAAATGAAAATACAAAAATAATTTCATATAAGAGAGGGGGCTCTTAATCAGATTTTATGGTAACTCAAGGGATCCATAAATAAATTAAGAATGTCTTGTAGAGCATGCCTCTGTGTGTGTGTGTGTGTGTGTGTGTGTGCCAGAAAGGTGTGTGTTATTCTCAAGAGAAGTTCCATAATTTTCAGCATATTCTTAGATTATTTTATTATTCCAGCAAGTAAACCATATATATAAAACCTGTATTTTTTTGCCAGTCCTGGGCTTGGGCTCAGGGCTTGAGCACTGTCCTTGGACTTTCTCAAGGCTAGCACTCTACAATTTGAGCCTCAGCACCACTTCCGGCTTTTTGCTATGTATGTGGGGTATCGAGGAATCGAACCTGGGTCTTCGTGCATGCTAGGTAAGCACTCTACCACTAGGGCAAACTCCCGGCCCATATGTATTTTTTAAAGAGTCAAATAAAACCAAAAAAGGCAAAAAAAAAAAAAACCTGTAAATGATTTAGCAGCATCTAAATAAAATTGTACTTATTTAAAATTTAATTTGTAAAATATGAAATTAGATACTGCCCGAGGCAAAATAATGTTGGTGATTTTTCAATATGTGAGCCACTTATCTATTTGTATCTACTTGTGGCACAAATTGCTGAAAAGAATGACATAGCTCAGAATTTTATTTTCACCTGTGGTTTTCTGAAGTTCTTTCATCTCAAGACTCAATTTTCCATTTGAGACAGCACATTCACTGCCTGGGCACAGAGGGAGGGAGAAAGCTCTTGCCTTGGCAACATAGGTCCCACTGGAAAAAATAATCAAGATGTCACCTGATGCTCTCATCTATGTGGCCCTGCCAGTTGCTGAAGCAGCAGAGGAATCCCAGCGTCATGGAAAAACACTAAACTTAGTGTCAGAACTCTTGAGGTGAGACTCATTCCTGCCTCTGACTGCAGTTGTGACCCTGGGTGAGTCACTCAACATCGCAAAGCCCAGATTTCCTCCTTATTTACCACCTTACCCTCATTCAGATGATAATGGTGAGCCTGTGTGATGTGTGAGTGATTGCCAAAGAGACAATGTGAGTGGACCTAACCACACACACCAAGTCACCTCTTTTATGAATCTCTCCATGACAATATCTCTACTCCATGTGAGAAATCAGGATGGTGAACCCTTACTGTATCTCTACGTCCACCAACACTCCTCTGTTACTCTGTTTAGACTTCATGGTCTGCTTCCTTGATGTCTTTGTTATCTTTCCTATAAAAGATGTTTTCATTATCTTTTGATTGTCTAGAATATAGTAGGTGCTATCTTCATGCTAAATGAATAAACAATTTTTAGGGAAGAATCTTTGGCTGCATAGCTGCCTAATTTATGAAACAATTCTAAATACAGAAATAGGTAGTACTTGCCCAACTTCTTGGGGTAGACTGTAATTTACACACTATAGTTGCAGTTGCCCATAGAGTCTCTCTACCATCCACGGGCTATACCTTACTCTGGACTGTGCTGTCTATGGGTTCAGTTCTTATCTAAGGGAATAAAGTCTTCTCTTTCTCCCTCAGATTAGTTTAAAATGTAAATATTGTCCCTCTCAACAAAAACATGTTTACACTGACATCATATTCTCCTAGAATATGAAACATAGGAAAGACCACAGCATACCTAAAGAAAGATTCAAAGGCTACACAGTGTGGTGAAAAGAACCAAAAGACTATATTAAATGCTGTGTTTTTAAATCCCTGGAAAAAAAAATCTTCCTAATTTCTCCAACATCACACGTTTCATCTTCAAGATGAGAGTTATAATATTTAACTCTCAGAGTCTAAAGGTGAGGAATGAAGGAGAACATGGATTTGATGGCACCGTGTTTCCATAGTCAGCAACTGGTTGAACTTTCTACCCTTTCTTTGTTGTTACATATTTACCTTCACAGAAGGAAAAGACTGTCCATTTATTAATTTATATTCCATATGTCCATATTAATATATGTCCATATATTAATTTATATAATTCTATTATACTTACAAAAGTGCAAGCTTTTATCTCAGCTCTTTGTATAGTTTGGATCTAGAATGGTCCCTGAAGGTACAGGTGTTGGTACTCAGGGCCTTAGGCTTCTTAGTCAGATTCTACCTCTTGAACCATACCACAAGGCCTTCTTTTTTTCTTTAGGTGTTTATTTTTGTGTCTGCCTTAGGGCTTGGATTCAGCCCTGGGCACTGTCCCTGAATTTCTTTTGCTCAAAGCTACTGCTCTACCACTTGCTTCACAGCTCCGCTGTCAGCGTTTTGGTAGTTTATTGGATATAAGAGTCTTTCCTAAAGGGTATCAATGTATGTGAAGCAATGTAACTCTTCTACTAATTACAATAAAAATATATGAAAAAAGCTAAAAAAAATAAAAAGAGGCTTTTCTATCCACGTTGGTATCAAACCTTAATGCTTAGATCTCAACTTCCTGAGGGGTTAGGATTACCAGAATAAGCCACTGGTGCCCTGTTCTTCAGGTGATATTTTGTTGTTGTTGCTGCTGCTGGGCCTCTGGGTTTGCGGTTGGTTTTGGTTTTTGTTTTATTTTTGCTTTCTTTTTAAGAGAGTTTTTATCCAGGGCAGGACCTGGACTTCAAACCCCTATCTACCTCGTCTTATACAGCTGAACTAATCTATTGAGATGAGGGTCTTGCTAACTTTTCCTTGGCTAGCCTCGATCATGATCCTCTCCATCTCTGCCTTCTGAATAGCTGCTCTAACAGGCTTGAGCCACTATCTTGGCCCACAATCCAAGATAAGTGAATCCTAGACTAGCCATCAATAGAGTGAGTGAGTCATTTCCTCCAAAAGCAAACAAAAAAACATATACAACATCTACATTGGTAATATTTCAAAAAAATGCTTTAAGATGAACATTTCATTTAGTTAATCCTGCATCCGTGAACCTTCATAGCATAATTTGGGCAATTTATAAATGATAAAGCCCAAGCAAAATAAGATTCCATTTATGTAGGGACAGAGTGGCAGATTTAAGGCTCAGGCCTGTGGAATGAGTGCTCTTTCTGGTCTATACTGACTCTGAGGCCCTGATTACATCCACGTGGTGAAGGCTGGTTTAGAGCTATGGGCAAGTTATTCTAGCACTTTAAGAAAGGAGGGAAGCAATAAGGAAAGAAAATATTGTCAAATGTATTTGAAATAAGCCTGTTTCTTTCTCTTTTTTTTTTTTTTTTTTGCCAGTCCTGGGCTTGGGCTCAGGGCCTGAGCACTGTCCTTGGACTTTCTCAAGGCTAGAGCTCTAGCTCTTGAGCCTCAGCACCACTTCCGGCTTTTTTTTCTATGTATGTGGTACCAAGGAATCGAACCTGGGTCTTCACTCATGCTAGGCAAGCACTTTAGCCACTAGGCCAAACTCCCGGCCAGCCTGTTTCTTTTCTGTAGGCCTCTTTGAATTGTTTAATATGCTAACAAGCACTGTAATTGTCTACATTTTCTGACTTCCAAAATAAGCAGTGGCTGAATAGTTGTTAAGACTGACAATGATTTCATACCTGCTGTCCTGGCTTTCTTCTGGTCCTGGAAGCACCACCCTCTCAGCAGGAACCTTCTTCTCCAATGGCCCTATTTAAAACCACTCCAAGCTCAAGCCTGTAATCCTAGCTATTTAGGAAGATGAGATCCGAAAGTCGTGGTTCAAAACCATCCTAGGCAGCAGTCTGAGAGACTCTTATCTCCAATAAACTACTCAGAAAAATTGGGAAACAATGCTGTGGTTCTAGTAGTAGAGTGCTAGCCTTCAGCACAGAGATTCAGGGACAGTGTCCAGGCCCTGAATTTAAGTCCAGGACCAGCAAAACAACAAAACTACCCCAGATTAGTGCTTCTGCCTCCTTTCTGCCCTTTCTAATACACTTGATAATAAACTCATTTATTTTACTCACCATCTTCCTTTCTCTGGATGTCTGCATGTTCTGAGAGTAGGGTAGTTTCTGGCTATTCTTTTTTCATGATGTTATCTCCAGTCACAAGTAAAGCAAGAGTGGATATTCAGTTAATATGTGGTAAACAAAGGAATTACTAGCCAACTAGACATACACCACGAGAGAAATTCAAATAAAGATACCATCTCCAGAGTAATATCCTCTTTAAAAGTCTTTTTTCTAGTTCTAGAAATAACTCACAATCACCAAGTGATTAGATCTATAAGCAGACCAAAAAGTTATTAAGATATACACATATGAGTATGTATGTATGTATGTATGTATGTATGTATGTATGTACATAGCTAGTTGGGCACAACTGGCTCATACCTGTAATTCTAGCTAAGAAAAGAGATGAGATCTGAGGATGTTGGGTCAAAGCCAACCCAGGCAAGAAAGTCTGTAAGACTCTTATTTCCAACTAAGCCAGAAAATAAGCCAGAAGTGGAGCTGTGGTTCAAATGGTAGAGCACTGGCCTTGAGGAAAACAAACAAACAAAAAATACAAAATATAGTGCCCAGTCCCTGAGTTCAAGCCCCAGGACTGGGACAAAAAGAGAGACTTGATAAATGGGACTACCTAAAAATAAAAAGTTTCTGTACAGATAAAAATATAGTCGCAAAAGTAGAGAGACAGCCAACCAACTGGGATAAGATACCCACCAACAATACATCTGACAAATGCTTAATATCCAGTATCTACAGGGAACTCAAGAAACTAATCCCCCCCAAACCCAATAAACCATTCACTAAATGGGCAAGGGAACTACAGAGAGACTTATCAGAAGAACAGATTAAAATGGCAGAAAAGCATATGAGAAAATGTTCATCATCTATGGTCATAAAGGAAATGCAAATAAAAACAACCCTAAGATATCACCTTTCCCCAACAAGAATGGCCAAGATTTTGAACTCAGACAATGACAGTTGCTGGCAGGATTGTGGAGAAAAAGTAACCCTACTACACTGCTGGTGGGAATGCAGACTAGTTCAGCCACTCTGGAAAGCAGTGTGGAGGTTCCTTAAAGAACTGAAAATGGACCTTCCCTACAATCCTACCATACCACTTCTGGGCATCTATCCTGAACAGCATGACCCAAGTAATAAGGACACCTGCTCAGCTATGTTCATCTCTGCACTATTCACTATTCCAAGCAATGGAAACAGTCCAGATGCCCTACTGCAGATGAATGGATACAGAAAATGTGGTATATATACACAATGGAATTCTACATAGCCAAAGACAAGATAAAATAATGGCATTCACAGGGAAGTGGATGAATCTAGAGCAAATCATGTTGAGTGAGACAAGTCAAGACCTAAGGAACAAAAGGCGTATGGTATCCTTAATATGTGGCTATTAAATCCAAAAAGTACAAGAGTGAGGACTCAATAACTGCATACCCAAAGCTATGGACATGGTAATGGAAATATAAACATAACTATATAGACATAAAAACGTATGATTCTATAGACATAATGTTTTATTTCATAAATTAATGTTTCTATGACATACAAACCCTTAGCTTAATTTTGATTAAGTTCTAAATACTAAGTCCCAGTGATTGTAAATAGAGATTCCCTCCTTGAACATTGCTTGTTAAACTTGTCATTTAAAATATGATGTAAAAATCAACGTTAATAAATTCTTTAATAAAAAAAAGAAAAAAATACTATGCTTGAATTGATTCTTTTGTCTGTGCAGTTATTTAGACACAACATGTATAAGGTACTATTTCCAATACAGCTGGCCATGAACGGCATAGCGACCTAATGTATCCACCCAGAAAACTATTTTCTGTCCAGACTACGCCAAAACAGAAAGATTCAGCAGGCCCCAGATGTAAAATATTAAACACCGACTGACTTCAGGTTCTCCATACGCAGTTCAAATCATATTCTGAAAAGTGTTCTATGGAATCTTAATGAAAGTCAACCTGTAACACCGGTGTTAGATGGGGGCCTCACCACCATTTACACAAGCTATACAATAACAATGCCTGGAGTCACTGTAGAGCTTTTCTCTGTAAAGGTCAAAGTGCTGTGAACAATTCAAATATAAGCAGGGATGATGATGGCCCATGGAGATCAGAAAATGACCCAATTGACTGATAGTACTACAAACACATAAAGTAACAATGTAGTGGAGAATGCACAGGAATCATGCAGGATGGGTGCTCTGCATCTCTCTGCTACTTTTTATCAGCGAGGTCTTATAATAATGAAAGTGGTATTTATTAAATATGCCAGAACTCCAAATCTGAGCTAGCATTTCCTTTCAAAATGGGCACTTGGGGAGCTAATGTAATTATTTCAGTGATCTTGTGATTGTCCGAAATATTTTGGGAATTCCTCTCTTGAAATCACCTTCATAGCTGGCTTAGGTCTCCCACAGAAAACTGTCATTTCTTTTATAGCTGTACTTTATATAACAAAAGTACCTAACTTCAATCCCCAGCAAATTTGTTTGGCCAGTGCCATGGATCAGCATATGGCTGCTTTCAGATCCTCCAGTATTTACTAAGACAGCTTGCTAGGCTGAGCCAGGCACATACATCAATAGGACTGGGAATCTCTGGCCGAATGAGAAGTGGGGTGAGAACTGGAAATACGAGGGAATGAAATAAAAAAGATAGACCCTAGGGTGACCCTAGTCAGGAAAGTCAAAGATCAGGATGTTGTGAATGCTATTACATAAAAACACATTGGAATCATTCCTAGAATAAGACTCAAACCCCAAATATTCTTTACTACTGGCTCTTCCTCATTATATTCCTTTTAAAACTCCACTAGTGCTTATATCTATTCTTTCACATACCTATATTTGACTAAAAGATCAAAGATACTCCCTACAGCCCTGGAAAATGTAGGTGTAGATAACATGGTGCTGAGTGAAAGTACCTAGTGAATATTTGATTGATTAACAAAGGACCTAAAGGATTTTATCTGAAACACATATGAAATAGAAAAGCAGCAACTAAGTAAGCTAACATTCATTACAGTTAACACATAAAAATAAAAAATGGAAAAATAATCATGGGGGAAACTTGGCTTCCAGTAGCAGCTCCATAACTATACCCGTAGAATGGCCATGAGCCATTCAACTATCTGAACCCCCTTATTTTTATCCACTTAATAGCTAGATTCCATTTTCAGGGAGAAGAAATAAAGGAAATCAAATGGAAAACACTTTGTACATATTGCAGAGTCATAGAAGAGTAAGAGTTTATTGGCCTAAACAAGGACTTGAGGCCACAAAAGCAGAATGTGTTCATTGCAACGTCAAAGACAGCAATAGGAATGGGTTCCTAGAGTACGTGGTAACACAGGCCAAGGCCTGTAGGTTCAGGAAAACTGAAAGAAATTAGTGGTGAAAAGTCATAGCCATGCAGAATATATTTACAATCTAAGATTTTAAGCATTGTTATCAATCATTTTGATAAACTATAACTTCATATTCACAAAACTTCCCTAGGGATAAGCCTTCCAAGGAAAGCAAACAAATCTTGGGGAAGGTCTCACATGATAGGTTAATTTCTAGGAAGGAGATTTTGAATGACCATGAGTTACTTCAGTTTCATAACTGAAGTAAGTACAGTATATCAGCAAGTTCCTACCATGACCTTCTCATTCCCCCCAAAGACTCAATCAGTTCCTATACTAATTCAGCTCCATCCCAAGCACAAAGCCATCAGAACCATGGTGGCCAATTTTATAGCAATATCATTATTCTTCTAGTCTTGGGCTAACTCCAGTAACTGAACGTCTAGTTTATATAATGAAATCACTACTTTTCTCTAATAACCAGTTTGAAAAACACAGTTGACACCTGTAATACTGAGTGTGGTTCAGGCATGTGCCAAGTGTGCTCTCATTTTTAACGCAACAACAACATACAAACTCATTTCTTTTGTATGTTTATATTTATTTATTTATGTTATATATTGTATAAATATATAAAAATATATTTATATATCAAATCTATTATATTTACAGATTTTTCATATATTTTTATTGTAATTAATAGAAGGGTTACATTATATTCACCAGATAGAAGGTGCATTACTTCACATACATTGATACCTTTCTCATGTCTTGGTCCCCATTTCCCTCCCAACCCCCATCCCTCATCTTGTTTTCCTCCCTTCCCTATCAGACTTCAAATAACCAAGTACAATATATCAATACAGTATATCAGATAACCAGGTAAAATACTGTAACAATATGAGATAACCAAGGGACAGCAAAAGAGATGAGAGATAACATAGTACATTAAGGACAACAATCACTTGTTATATGGCTTTTGTTTCTATCCTGGAGGCCCTTTCATTTAGTGTCATTCTATATGGCCTAAAATATCTAAGTTTTGTTCTATTGTAAATCTCTGCTAGGAGAGCCCAGGGTTTCTACTGATTTATATTTACATGTTTTATATGTAGAATCTGGAGTTCAGAGAGATCTAATATCTTGATCACTGCAATTCATTCCTAGGTGTTAGAACCAACATTTTAAGTGAGCTATTTACCAGGCCAGGCTTGGGTAGAATGCTCTGGATATTCAGCCCTGATTCCTGAATACTGACCCAGAAGTCAACCTTTCTGGATCCCTACTAGTTGGTCTCACATCTACTTCCTGGCTGGCAGAAACAGGCACCACCCACCATTTATGAGAATTCTGGTGCTGATCCTGCAGAGACCGCATCTTGTCTCCATGGTAATGGATTCAGCACACATTTTTTTTCTATGCTTGTATTTTTCCTCCTTAAACCTGCACATGGACAATCAACACCAGTCCTATCTGGTCATACCTGTATTCTTAAGGCTCCTTTATTTTTCTGGCCTGTGTTTCCAAGTACATCAAGTTTTGACAGTGTAACTTGTGACCTCATAAGGTAAAATGTAAGTGGTCATGACCTCGCTACCAATAAACATCCTCACCTTCACCCTGTTTCACTTACAAACCTTGAAGCTGTCAACTTATCAGTCTAAGAACTAAATCTGAGTGACTGTGTCAAACTGGTGTCTGTGTAGAAGTTAAAAGGTCAAATGCAACATTCCCAAATCCCGATTGACTGACTTCATTTGTTGCGAATAAAAAGTATGCTCTTTTTTTTTCAAAGACAAAAAATGTAAAGCCCTGAGAACAGAACATGTCTTTAAATGCACTAGTCTCTCAGCAAGCAATTTTCAAACAAGAGAACCAGTGCTTATAAAAGTAATGAATCTGAGCATAGAACTGGGATTGAAGGAGAAACAACTTAGACTGAATGGCAATATGTAGGCTACAGTTCTTCTATGCTCTTCCTCTCTGGTCATGAAACCCCTGCATAGAACACCCCCCCACACACACCCACACACACCTTATCTACCCTGGTACACACACTCATATAACGTCATATAATGTGATCATTGTACATCTTTTTTTTTTTTCCAAAAGAGATTACATGATTGTCTGACTAATGCCACTAATAAAGTGGCATTAGTTTTTTACTCCATTGTGAATAGAGACAGCAGGCTTATCAAAGATATTGTGAGCTTTCCTTCAGACCATGGAGATAAAGGAAGAAGGAAATCCCAAAGGTCTGGGTGAATCAAGAAAGGGTTTTGGAAACCACGCCCCCCCCCCCAAAATCCCTTCACAGTCTTCTTGGTCACATCACCTCTCCTGCTCCAACCTGCTTGACCAATTTGAAGTTTTTGCTGACAAAAGGATAAGTTATCTTTTGCCTCTCTTCCTCTGTGTGACCAGGCCTGCCTCCAGCCTCCCTTCCTACAACCTTGACATCCTCCTTCACCTGACATTGAGTAGTGCCAGCCTCACTCCTGTGACCATAAAGTATGCAATACTGTAAAAATCCTTCACAACAAACAATAGGGTTTGCATAGTTTTATATTTCCATTCTATTCTCTGCACAAATTCAGCCTCCTCCATTTACAATCTACCTGGAACAGAAAAAAAAGTTTAAGCTGGAATAATTAAGATAGTTTTAGTAGATCAAGATGTATTGATTTAAATGTTTTTTTTTTTTTATTTTGCCAGTCCTGGGCCTTGAACTCAGGGCATAAGCCTTTCTCAAGGCTAGAACTCTACCACGTGAGCCACAGCACAACTTCCAGCTTTTTTCTATGTAAGTGGTAGGGAAGAATTGAACCAGAGTCTTTGTGCATGCTAGGCAAGCACTCTAACACTATGCCAAACTCCCAGCACCTGTATTGATTAAATTTTTGTTGTCTTTTTTTTTTCAGTCTGTTTTGCAACTTATGCAGAAACATTTCAACAGAACTCAAACTTTGACTCATCGAAGTATATTCTGACTGATGGTAAAAGTCTGGTTCAGTCTAAAAACTTGGGAAAAAACACACACAAATGGAACTTGCCACCAAATTCTGTTATATCAGAAACATTTAAATAAACAAATAAATAGCATTTCTTCTCTTCCTTGAAACATTTGGCTACATCAGCCTTTCTGATGTTCTCTAGATCCTGTATGACTTCTACATTTATGTCTTGGGTATGTGATTTAGCTCACATTAACTTTTATTAGTGACATTCCCTAGCATGCAAACTACAACCACAATTTATTCATGAATGAATCAAGTGTCCTGCATGATTTCTAGTTATATCATTTTGTTTGGAACCTAAAACTTATGTATATATATTATACTCCTTCCCATTCCCGAGGTTAAGTTTGGAAAGCTTGTTTTATTAGAAAGTAGACATAGAGAAATGTTTCTGTTCTTTATAATAGTTGCATTTAAATGCATATAAAAGGGACTAAAAAATTACAAGGAAGATGTCGATTCAATATCCAATCTATTTCTATGCCCAAAGTTAAGGCTAAAATGTGAGAAAACCTCCTAAAATTCAACCTGAGATACTTATGCATGAGGACCACAGGACTGGTCTGTGAACAATTATAGAAGGTGTTATAAAAGAAGGTTTTCCATCTTTCTTCTGCTTGCAAATAGTTACATTTTATGACTGCTGAGTCAGAGCCAAAAACATAATTTTATGCCATACTGTACAGCCTTTTCCTTTGGCTGTGAAAATTTATATGTACATATTTATGCATGTATACAGATAAAAGTCTTCATAAACAGAGTGGCCCATTTGAGATGAACTGTATTTAAAGCATGGTATTTTAGACTCTTGATGATATTACAGCTATGTTTTAAAAAATAAATTCTCTCCATAACAACCAAATCTCAAACAATTATCCCAAGCTGATATTCAGGGCTTTTTAATGTGTGTGTGTGTGTGTGTGTGTGTGTGTGTGTGTGTGTGTGTGTTTTCCTAATTCCTTTTTTGTTTTGGTGTAGACAATATTTTACTATATAGCTCATGATAACCCCCAGCTCATGTGCTTCCTACTTCTACCTCCCCAATACTAAGACATTTTAATCTTTATCACACAGATTCTTAACTGAAAGTCAGGTGAGTCTTGACCCAATCTTTATTTTATTCTATTTTCTTTTCGATTCTTTCTATCCTGTCCTATTATTTTAAGTAGTACTGAGGTTTGAACATAGCCTCAATCTTGCTAAACAGTCACTGTACCACTTAAGCCTTACCTCCAGCTCAAATTCTTATATTTTACACATGTAACACAGCCCTGTTCAGTTAGTTTCTAATACCACTCACTTCTTACCTCATTGCTCACTACAAAGATGTTCTATTCCATAACTTGAAGACCATGAGTTTGACTAAATAGTGAGACCTGAACTCAACAAACAAAAACAAGCAAACTTCATCAGTGGGTCCACAGAAAATAAATGCCACACAAGCTGCCAGTGCACTCAGATTCAAAATACATGGTAGATTGTCAATAATCCCAATATCCTTTTATAGACATACCAAAGGTGAATGTAGAATTCCTCACTCTACTCTGGATTTCCCAGTGTTTACCAATGTATCTTAGTGAAACCACTGTATCATTTCTGTATTAAGGGAATCCCTCTGAATCGCTGGTTTGCTTCTTCTTTTGTTCTCATCCTCCAAACCTAGATCACTGACAACAAAGAATGGCTGACTTAGATCTCTGCCTTGATTTCACACTTTCTAAGCCATTGCTTGCATCTTATCTTGAATGTTATCTATAATTTCTGGTTTGAATTACCGGCCTGTGAGGGCCAATTCTGTACCCAGTCTCTGATTTTTTAGGAATGTTATGAAGAGATACAGATCAAATGTCCTTTCTTTGGTTCGCTCCAAGTGAGCAGCCTTACAAAACATGTCTTAGGAATAGATGTCCATTTAAGAATCGAAGACCGGGGCTGGGATGTAGCTCAGTGGCAAAGAACTTGCCTAGCGAGTGAAACGTCCTAGGTTCAATCCCCAGCACCAAAAAAGAAAAGACAAAAATACAGTTAAAGAATTGAAGATAGTTATTGGAGATCTGATGCCCTAGAAGGTAAGATACTTTCTGTCTTCAGAGGTCATCTCTCCCAGAAACTTCCCAGAGCCTTCTCTTGCCACCTCTCCAACAGACACTAGGCAACCATTAAGATTGTGACTGGCTTCAGTACAGGAAACTACCAGATCCCTCCTTCTACATATGGTTGTGAGCACTGTTACACCCACATACCACTCTTAGCACTCAGCTCACCAAAACAAAAGGTCAAGCTTCGGATATATCACAGTTAAAAGGCCAAAGAATCCTGCTGGAGACTATAAAATAGCATAGACTGCACCTCTGCAGTTTAGCAATGCATCATTCTGATAGGGATTCACACAGTCCCAAAAAGTATCCTCTCATCAGCTCACAGCATTAAGTCCATTATCTTAAGAAAGTTATACAGAATTTCAGAAACTTTAGAAACATTGCATGACAAAGAGTATTTTGTTACATTTAAGGATATTGAGGACGGATCTGGTAGCACCAACCTGTAATCAAAGCACTGAGGAGGCTAATCATCCACATCCATTATCAGCTAACAGAGTAAAACCTTGCCTCAAAAAACTAAATAATTTCTTTTTCTGGATTGAAATTTGCTATGAGTCTCATCTGGAACCAAAAGAGCTTTTAGAAATGTGTTCTAAATTCTTACCTTTTGATTTTCAAGTCACCAATATCTACTTCAGTGTTAGGATATCTGGTATGACTTGGGTAGTCACTGAGGAAAATCAAAGATAGCTATAAATCATATTCTCTCACACACACATTCTCTCTCTCTTTCAATGAGGAAGTAATGCTTCCATTCATTGAATAGAAGTTAATCAAATTCAATCAACTGGAATTTTAAACTTCCAGAGTGAACTTTAAAAAAATTCTACAATTTCTTCCCAGGTGTCTTGAAACATAATCTCCAGACAATCCATCCTGAAATCCAGCCTCCATGTTTCAAGAGTCCATACTACAGTAACTTGGGTTAACAATTCCTCCTAAGTCCCCAGACAACAGCCAATAGCCATATGACTGACCAATTTGGACTTCTGCACACTTAGTTCTTCAAACCTAATAATAACCATAGTCCTACCTGTCCAACAGCAGCCTGAGATGCATAAAAGACCCTAAGATAAATATACAGCCATGTGTTTCTCAAATTCCTAACCAACAAATAAAATGGTCATTTTAATCCACTCAGTTGTGAGATAGGTTTATATGGCTATACATCGACTAGAGCAGAATGTGTTCTTGGAAGGCGATTCTATTATAAAATCTAAATTAGGTATCATTGGTTTTGAACCAACTGATGGACACTAGCTTTTAGGACAGACAGAAAGGAGAGTAAAAGCTGGAAGTGAAACTTGAAAGACAAAGGAGTAAACATATGGAAAGAGACTACACAAAAATACACCTGATTCAAATTCAGATAGAACAACTAACAACACTCTAAAATAATGTGGAACATATAAAGGACAGAGCTACTGAATTTGAGGACACAACTAAGAAGAACTCTAGGTAGAATGTTGAAAATGTTCCTCATAGTTCTCTATAATAAAATTCAGGAAGAAAGGAATGAATTTTTTAAAATACTATCATGATGTCATATACTGTCATTTCTATTCTCAGGAGGCTGAAGAGAGAGGATCTAAAGTTCAAAACCAGCTTAGACTATATGGTGAAACACTACCTCAAATAGAAAAGGCAAGGAGAGAAAGAGGGAAGGAGGGAAAGCAGGGAGGAAAGGAAGGAGGGAGGAAGGGAAGGAAGGAGGGAGAGTATTCAAAACCTTTTTTTTTAGCAGAATTCAGAATTCAAAAGTATGTCAGAATTTACAGAGGTTCAAAGTAAACTATTTCTCTCATCTCAATCACTCTTAGAAAGTATTCTCAAAGCCGGGTGCGGTAACTTACACCTGTGATGGTAGCTACTCAGGAGGCTGAGATCTGAGGATCAAGGTTCAAAGCAGTGAGGACACTAAAGAACATGAGACTCTTATTTCCACTTTATCCCTAGAAAACGGAAAGTGGGGCTGTGGCTCAAGGAGTAGGGTGATAGCCTTGAGCTGAAGAACTCAGGGACAGCACCCAGATGGACCCTGTATATTCTACAGCAGAGACAGGAGCTTCAAGGGGTCATTCTGAAGCATCAGATATGGCCCCTAATGGAAGGCACTGGTAGCAGTGGATGACCATAGCTCAATTGCTCTGGACCATTAAATGCTGTGGCTTCCCTTTACCACCTCCTTTTGTAAATGGAGTGCTTATGGTGATGGTCTCTGCCTACCACCACATTTGTTAAGTGGGACACTATGGTGAATACCCCATCTTCAAACTAAAAGAATCTCTTGTCAAGGAACTGTTCTCACCCATGGGTGGACATGATCTACAAGACAAATCCTAAACTTTACACCAGTGCCACAGAGGAAGAAACGTCAAGGGCCATGGGAAGGGAACATTTTTCATTTTGGAAGAATGTGTGTAATTGGTGAGTAGATAGAAAACAGTGGTTGAACAGAGGCTATTCTTCCCATTAAGAATGTGGGCTTTTCTCTGGAAGGCAGTTTGGAGAGTTCTCAAAAAACTGAAAAAAGACCATCCCTATGATCCAGCGATAAACTCCTGGGCACCTACTCTGAGAATCATAACCCAGGATATAATAAGGACACCTGAACAGCCATGTTTATCTCTGTACTATTCACAATAGCCAAGTGATGGAAACAATACAGATGAATGGATACAAAAAATGTGGCACATATATACAATGAAATTCTATGTAGCCACCAGACAAGATAAAATAATGACATTCACTGGGAAGTGGATGAAACTAGAGCAAATCATGTTGCTAAGTAAGGACCAAAGGAATAAGGGGTGCATTGTTTCCTTGATATGTGGATATTAAATCCAAACAGTATGAGAGCGATGATTCAATATTCAGGTACCCAAGATTATTGACATGGTGTTGGAGATATAAATATAACTACATAGACATTGAAATTTATGAAGGGATATATACTCTATAGACATAATGTTATATAGATCGATAAGTATCTATGACATATAAAGTCTCAGCTTAGTTTTAATTATGTTCTATAATCTATGTGTCAGTGATTGTATAGAGATTCCCTTCTTGAATACTTGTTTGTTAAAAATGGCATTTGAAAAATGATGTAAAAAATCAGTGTTAATAAAATCTTATAATAAAAAAAGAATGAGGGCTTGGAAGCCAGGAGTTTGGCCTTGTGGTAGAGTGCTTGTTTAGCATGCATGAAGCCCTGGGTTTGATTCCATTGTTATCACATACCCAGAAAACAACAGAGTGGCTCGTTTCCATAGGATAGTATCCCATAGTAAGTAATGGCAGCATTACTTACATCTTTGAATTCATCTTGGATTCAAATTCAAATCATCTATAATTTTTTAAAGTACATTATTGTACAGAATGAGGGTATAATTGCCACTGAAACATGGATGCCCAAATCTGAGTAAGGCAATGGTGATACCAAAAAGAAGCTTGGAAGTCATTGATTTTCCCATGATGCAAAACTTTCATAAAATCTAAAATAGTATAGTCAATGTGCTTACAGTCCAGATTCAATTTCAAATATAAGGGCCAGGAGTTTAGCCTAGTGGTAGAGTGCTTGCTTAGCATGCACAAAGACCTGGGTTTGATTCCTTGGTACCACATACATAGAAAAAAGCCAGATGCTCAAGTGGTAGAGCTCTAGCCATGAGAAAGTCCAAGGACAGTGCTCAGGCCCTGAGCTAAAGCCCAGGACTGACCAAAAAAAAAAAAAACAGAGAGAGAGAGAGAGAGAGAGAGAGAGAGAGAGAGAGAGAGAGAGAGAGAGAGAGAGAGAGAGAGAGGCAGGCAGAGACAGAGAGACAGAGGGAAACAGAGAAAAACAGAAACAGAGAGAGAACATAACATTAACTGTCTGGCTGACCTCCTCCAACCTTTTCCCCTTAATCCTTTCCTTTATAACTTCATTTTATCAGGCAAGTTGCTATTCCTGCCAGGGTTCTCAGACATCTGTAGAATGTTACTGTGTGACAGTTTGAATTACACAGAGATGTAACAAATCTGTGTATTTTATATGTAAACTTTGTATCTAAAAATAACCCTACTAATTAACATTAATTGTGCATGACATTCCATTATTTAGATGAAAGGCAGTATTATTCTATTTGAAGACTATTTAGTGTTGAATCAACATGCATAATATCTGGCATTATTCTTGAATAGTGTATTGTTTTCATTACAGGCCTGTGTGTGTGTGTGTGTGTGTGTGTGTGTGTGTGTGTGTGTGTGTGTGTTAAATTTTGTATTGACTTAATGAGATAGTAAATCCTAGAATTCCAGAAATCGTGTAAAATACTATTAGGGCATCAAAATTAAAAATGAGTTATTCCCACTCAGGAAAAAAATAAAATGGATACCCACAAGGTTCCATAGCTTGCTAACAAACTCTGTTAACATCAATCTAGGTGTTAACTGTATTAACACTAACTGTGTTCAATCACCTGAGTACAGACTTGATGTGTAAAATTCTCAACCCAACTACACCCAATAAATTCTCTGCTCCATCTTTGATGCTCATCCTTTCATTCCTTTTCCCTGAGTACCTGCATACCTGTGTGCCTTCTTATGAAACACCTTTCACCAGACTCCTGTAAGGATATTTTTGCCAGACTCGTGTAAGGCTATCTTCTTCATTTTCTGTAAACTACACTCAAAAGTCCCTTTCTCACAGATGCTATCTCTGTCCTCCTCAACATTTTGTATTTCATCCCCTTTCAAGAGAACTCGTCAACTTCTACTGCTTCCCTTTTATATTTCCTCACATATTATACACTATGTGTCAACTGTAACATAATTCCCTTGAGCCCCAGGACTGCTGTTGCTTGTTTCATTTAATATCCAGAATCCAAAACTGTGCTAGCTCAATATAGAGTTGATAAATTAATGAATGAATGAGTTAACAAATGAATGGGTTCCTGAATGACTGTGCTTATAGCTAGCTGACTTTCTGTGTAAAGTTGATGAATGAATACATCAGGCTGACTTCCAATTCATAGGCTAGTAGTTTTAAGAATATTTCTCAATGGCAATTTGTATTATAAGTGGATGTAGAATAGAGAGAAGACTGGATGAAAGATTTATTAATGTGTTTTTTCCCTAAGAATCTGATCTCATACTCAGCCTGTTAAAACGTCTGGATTCTATGTAGACATTATAGATAAAATAGATTAAGGTAGTCACTTTTCCATTTTATAGATATAAATATCTTAATTATCTTGAGAGGAATGTGTAATGCCATAAAGCCATCCCTGTGGATAGCAGAGATGGCTGGCAGGTCTTATCCTACTGGCAAAGTCCCAGGCAGAGTATAATGATTTGCTACTAATTCAGACCAAAGTAATAACAACCCAAGAGTTTCCTGATGTGTTTAGAGAAGTGAGCTTCCACAATATCTGATGGACTTATTTCCAGTGTTTTACCAAATAGCAGAAGGTTTTAACTGTACTGAAGTCTTATTTGAAATACAATATTACACTACTTAGAATGAATACTTTGTCCTACAAACCTACTGGGAAAACAATTCTCCAGTACCCTTCAGTATGTCAATACACATAATCTCAGAATGTTCTATGGTAAATCTAATATCGCTGATGAAGGGCAAAAAATAAAAGCAGTCAGTCATGTGACTGAGATTGTGGCAGCTAAGAGATTTTCAACTCCTGTGTATGTCTTGGGGATTGGGCTTGAACTCAAGAGCCTGGTGCTATAGAGATTTTGTGCTCAAAACTAATATTCTTCCACTTGAGCCACAGGTCTGCTTCTGGTTTTTTAAAATTGTATTTTATAGTCGGCATAATGTATAGAGGGATTATAGTTACATTTGTCAGGCAATTTGGTGCATTTACTTCTTGAACCTTGATACCCCTTCTCATGTTTTTGTCCCCCTCTCCCTCCCCCACCCCAGGCATCTTGTTTTTCACCTTCCCTTCCCTATTTCAAATGAACAAATAAGTGGGGGTTTTTGTTGCTTTTTGTTTTTTGTCGTGTGTGTGTGTGTGTGTGTGTGTGTGTGTGTGTGTGTGTGTTCAACTGGAGCTAAGTGACTCATGGTCTTCCCTGCTTTGTCTGGCTTGGAACCTTAACCCTCATGTCTCAGTCTTCTGAGTATCGAGGAATATAGGTGTGAGCCATCAGCACCCAACTACTTTCTTTCTTTAAACAGATTATAGCTCTGCTCTTCTCTTCATAGCTCCATGCTTGTTTTTCTTTGTAAATGCTGTCCCTGCCTGTGTCTCCACTAAGTCTCTGAGTTATTTGTCAGTGTATCTGTCCATCTTTCTCCACATCTCTGTTTCCTTTCTCTCCTCCCCCTGACTTTCTTGGTCTTTAACTTTCTATCTTCCTCTCCATGTCTCTGTTGCTGTGTCTTGTCCCTCCCTCCCTCCCTCCCTCTCTCTCTCTCTCTCTCTCTCTCTCTCTCTCTCTCTCTCTCTCTCTCTCTCTCTCTCTCTCTCTCTCTCTCTCTCTCTCTCTCTCTCTCTCTCTCTCTCTCTGCCAGTCCTGGGCTTGGGCTCAGGGCCTGAGCATTGTCCCTGGATTTTCTCAAGGCTAGGGCTCTACCACTTGAGGCACAGCACTACTTCTGGCTTTTTGCTACGTATGTGGTACCGAGGAATCGAACCCAGGTCTTCGTGCATGCTAGGCATCACTCTACCACTAGGCCAAACTCCCGGCCCCCTGTCTCTCTCTTTCTGTCTTTACATCTACTAACTGGATTGAGAGGGACCGGAATCTCTACTGTTAAAAGAATATGGCCAATGTAGAAAATGTGGGGCCTGAAGAATGAAAGCTGTCCAAACTGAATGATTCCAAGGAAAAAAAAATGAACCAATCTCATTAAGCCTCAATTTTCTTGCCAGAAAATACTCAAAGAATACTTCACTTAGAATGTTTTCAAAGTGCTTTGTAAAACCAAAGATTTCCTACTGACACTATTTGTTCATATAAGTAACAGCATATAGAGGGAAATACACCTGAGCTCTGGCACTGATTCTGGTACTAAGCACTATTGAAACCTTCACATGCTACATGATTTCTCAGCGCTTCCGTCCAGTTACAAGCAGAGTGGACATGACGGTACTTCCTGAAGTTTATAAGAACTGAATGAACTGCAATGATTAGAAAACTCAGTCAAATTAAAAAATGAAATACATTTCATTTTCAAGTAAAGACCTCGAGATACAGTGAAGACTCAGTAAATACTTGGTATTGTTAATAATAATAATAATAGTAATAGTAATAGTAATATGTTAATAATCCCATTCCCAAAGCCAATTTGAGGAATTTAGTTTTTACTTTCACTTCACCAAACTGACTCACCATGTGGTCTTTATTTTTCTCTAAATGACATTTTATTCTCAGCTTCTCTGAAAGATTTTTTTTTTCTTGGCCAATCCTGGGTCTTGAACTCTGGACCTGGACAGTAGCCATGGGGTCCTTTTGCTCAAAGCTAGTGCTCTACCACTTAAGCTACAACACCACTTCCAGCTTTTCTGTGATTCATGGATATCATTGTCAAGGGATTTCCTACCCAGATTGACTTGGGAACTGCTACCCTCAAATCTCAGCTTCCTGAGTAGCTAGGATTACAGGTGTGAGACACCAATGAGTAGAAATATTTTTTTATACTCTCAATACTTAGAGTATTTATAGAAAGCAATTCCTAAAATAAGTCTTTTTTAAAAGGTCAAACGAATGATGGATATTTAGTGTCTCACTAAAAAGTTCAAACTTTTCTATAATTCAACAAAAATTCCAGTGGCCTTCACAAATCTTTGTCCCTTAACTATCTTCCTAATCTAACAATAGCAACTATAAATCATTTTAGTTATGTGCTATATCCTATTTTCAGTGTTTCACTGACAGCAACTCTTTCCCCACATACACACCTTTGCAGTAAGAATATATTAATCCCATCATCCTTGTATGGAAACAGTGAGTTATATAACCAGCACAAGGTTAAACCACTAATAAATGGTCAAGGGAAAAAAAATGAACAACAACCCAATTCTGGATTCCAGTCTATTGGTTACTGTACTAAACCCCTAATACAATCACCAAATTACTCTAAAATTTACCTTCAGCTTGACTCTCTGTGTAGTTACTCGAAAAGTCCTGGATCTATAAAGTCCTATCTATACTGAATCTCTGGGTCAGTAGCTCTATGTGGTCAAACTAGCATTAATGTGATTGGGCTATCAGCTACCTGATGCTCAGTTCTGATTTTCATCATGAAAATGGACAAGATGTAGGCTCATTTATATTAACAACCACTGTCTGTCCTCTCAGCTCACATTAGATAGGGATTATACAGCTCTATAAAAGAATCTAAGCAATTGCATGTACACACTGCTGAGCACTAGTGACTCACACATATTATAATTCTAGCTACTCAGGAGGCTAAGATCTGAGGATCATTGTTCTAAACTAACTCATGGAGGAAAGTCCATAAAACATTTATCCCTAACTAACCACCAGATGCCAGAAGTGAAGCTATAGCTCAAGTAGTAGAATGACAGCCTTGATGGAAAATGTTAATGTATAGTGCTCAAGCCTTAAATTCAAGCCCCAGTACCAACACACACACACACACACACACACACGCACGGGGAAGGGATGCACCATGTCAATTGTCTTTATATTAGAGGGGGTACTGTGAGGTCTTAAAAATAAATATTTCTGCTTTTTTGTGGGGTCATAGGGCTTGAACTCTGAGCCTGGGCACTGTCCCTAAGCTCTTGAGCTCAAAGCTACTTCCCTACCCCTGGACCTGGGCATTGTCCTTGAGCTCTTCAGCCCAAGGCTACTACCTTATCCCTGGATCCATGGCCCTACTTCCTGTTTTCTAGTGATTGGAGGTAAGAAAGAGTCTCAAGTTCTTCAGTGCCTGGACTGGTTTTGAACCTCAATCCTCAAGTCTCAGCCTCCTGAGTAGGTGGGATTACATGTGTGAACCACCACGCCAGCTAAAAATAAATGTTTCTAATAAAAGAAGAAAGGAGGATGAATCCAATTTCAAGAGTTCAGTTAGAAGTATTTCTCATCCAATCTGGATTAATGAAAGTAAAACAAGCAAAGCAATGGGGGGCCCACACTTATAATCCTAGCTACTCAGGAAGCTACAATCTAAGGATGATGGTGGTTCAAAGACAGTCCCAGCAGGAAAGTCTATAAGACTCTCTTTTATTTTTTTGTAGGTCATGGGGCTTGAACTCTGGGTTTGTATGCTGTCCCTGAGCTCTTCAGCCCAAGATACTTTGAGCCACAACACCACTTCTTTCCTAAAATGCTTATCTCTAATTAACCACCAGAAAATAAGAAGTGGTGTTTTAGCTCAAAGCAATAAATATTAATTTTGAGGGAAAAGAACAGGAAAGTCTCAGGAACAGCTCATGGGCCCTGAGTTCAAGTTATACAACTGATAATAAAGGGTATCAATGTATGTGAAGTAATGCACCTTCTATCTACTGAATATAATGTAACCCTTCTATTAATTACAATAAAAAGCATATGAGAAAAAAACAAAAACAAAAATACCCCCCAAAACTAAAATAGATCCATTAATTACTATATACAAAATGGATTCAGACGAAGTCTTGCACAGGTGAATTTTAAGCCTAAACTTTTCATGATATATTATAGATTCAGCTTTGTCTCATCATCTAGATAGAGACTATTTGTGTGATTATGACTGAATTCAACAGAGTCAAAATGCTGTTCCTTCACCGAGCCCAACAAACAGTGGCAGCTCTTTAACATTAATCTCTTTGGATATATACTGTAAAGATAGTACAGGAACAGTCTATGTAAATGTGTACATCTCTCTAGATCTGCCCTAATGACTAAATCTTAACCTTCAACACAGAATAAACAAAGTTAAAAATGAATGAATAAATGAATAAATGAGTAATAAATAGTACTGGTAATATTCCTTTGTATATGACAACTTTTTCCTTTTCATTTGGTCCTTGCAGCATAAAGGCATAGTTGCTTTCTATATAGCATGACCTCTGTATTTTTCTTTTAGCTTGGCTGACTTTTATTTACTTAAGAGAGAATGTTCCTTGAGTAAACATTACAAGATTTTAAATATAACACAAGCATTATTTGAAACAAAGGTTGGCTTGGATAGTAAATGTAAACTTGAGGTTTAATTACTTTCTAATGTCATAATGTAGCTTCTTAGCCAAGGATTTAAAACACTATACCATTGAGCCCCAACTTGTCTTTCCAGTTTTCATCTCTTCCTCTTCTTTCCTTCTTCTCCTCCTTCTTTTCCTTCCTACCCTTCCTCCTACTCTCCTCTTTTTCTTCCTACTCTCTTTTTCCTCTTAGTTTTCCTCCTGTGTCTACGTATTACTGGTATGGGAGAAATCTTTTCAGCATGGGGTCAGTTATTCACAAATACTTATATAATATTATGTACAAAGAAAGAGATACTGGATCTGTACGAATGAAAAAGCTGTCTAATAATAAGTATTGCTCCATTCCTTTGAGGAGCTCACAATCTACTAAAAACTCATACAACAACAATTATGATATAGTGAACGGGATGAATATGTGATCGAAATATGTGTAATACTTAGTGAGATAAGGCTTCGTGACTTTTTCCAAAGCAAATTATGTAGTTTAAATTTTGAGCATGCCACCACAAAGCCCCATGTGTTAAAAAAAAAATTAGTCACCCATTTGTAGAACTATTAGGAGACAGTGAAACCTTTAAGAAGTTGGGCCTACAAGAATGAAGTTAAGTAACTAGGGGACTGTCCTTTAGAGGGCTATTAGACTCATTTCTCCCTTCTTTCCTACCTTCCTTGCATCATCGCTTTCTTCCATCTTCTCTTCCTTATTCCCTCCCTCTATTTATCCATTTGTCCATTTGACCCTGTTTCTTCTGTCTATCATTTCAGGGACATCACAGTATTTAAGATACAGGAAATTTTGTGGAAAGACTATAATAAAGAAACAGGCAAGAACTTTTCCTAGGCGAGAGTTAGCATCCTGGACAGTAGGCTAGAGGGCTTAGTTGGGGCTTGAAGAGTTTATAATCAGTTATCAGTCAGAAGGAACACATGAGGAGACACAGAAAGACAAGAAACAGACTGCCATCACTCATTGTAACTGAGCTGAGGATGTGATCTGTTTGGGGGAAGGGAAATCACAAAGTGTCAGAAAGGAAGTTGGAGAGATTCAGCACAGAGGGCCTTTTGTGCTCTACAAAGCAATTTGGACTTTTGCCATGGGAAATCACTGAAGGGTTGTAAAATTTTTTTAAAAAGGAGTGGGGGGAATGAAACGGTGATCAGATTTGCATTTTCGAAAATCACTCTCCTGGTAGTATGAAGGATGTCCTTGATAGGTAGATATCAGATCGTTAGTGACTGGTGAGGAGGCCATACCTACAAGGCTACATGAGAGATGTTAAGTCATGAATCAAGGCAGGAGTAAGGGGATTTAGTAGAGTGGGCCATTTCAAGAGAGATTAAAATGAGAGTAAGGTAAAAGAGTTAAAAGTCTGCCACTTAGTTCGTTGGGCTTCTGGGAAGGTAATGTTGCTATTAATCAAGGGAGAGAGTATAAGATGAGAAGTCAGTATGGGTAGATGGCCAAGCTCAGTTTTAAATTCACTGAAAATGGATATCCAAGCACTAGAATAATGGTTGTTTCTGATCTTCTTTTTTCCCTCCTCTATCATGAACTACCATGGTAACTGTGCCTACAATCCCCTATCAGGAACCATCCTGCCCAGCCTATCTGTGACTAAGTGAACATATGGCCACCCTCTTGAGAGGGCCAGAAGAGTACAAGAGGGTTCTTCCTTGAAAGGAAATTGTATGTCACTTCCTTTAAAAGGAAATTGCTTGTCCTGTGTTTTTTCTCGGATAACTAAGAGTGAGCTTAGCTCTAACTATGTAAATAAGACAATACCAAGGAGGGTGGCAGGAAAACAATACAGAAAGAACCAAGTAGTCCATGAAGCAGACAGGTGGTTTACTACATATATATACATATATATATATATATATATATATATATACTAAATTCATTAAGTATATTCTATAGACAATTGCAAACATTTTGTCTTGATCTTCAAAAAAAGATATCTGAAATAGTAGAGAGCTACTCTTAGTAGTAGAGAAATAGTAGCCATTAATATACAGTCAATGTTAAACCCTCAAGAATAAAATTTTTAAAAAAAGAAATGACTCAAAGAAAGGCATGAGTTATATCCTAGTCTTACTTTACTTATTAATTATGTGATGGTGATTTACAGTTATGATTCTTTTTTGTGGAAGGTCATAAGAATATCTGTGTTACTCAAGGTCATTCTAGTTGCCATGAAAGACAAATTTCCACATCTCAGTAGTTTAACTCTCTAAAACATTTTATTTCTCATTCAACTAAAGCCTGGCCCAGCAGCTTTCTTCAGCTCCAGCTCTTACTACCCTAGGATTTCATGGTACTTCCTTTAGAGAGCTCTTTTCTTTCCAAAGTCCATAAAAAAAAAAAAAAAAAAAAAAAAAAAAAAAAGCCCAGGAGCTGGGAGTTTGGCCTAGTGGTAGAATGCTTGCAGACCCCAGTTCAAGTCCTTGATACTACATACACAGAAACAGAGGATGTGGTGCTGTTGCTCAAGTGTTAGAACTCTAATCTTGAGAAAGCCTAGGGACAGTGCTCAGGCCCTAAGTTCAAGCTCCATGTGCGGGAAGAAAGAAAGAAAGAAGAAAGGAAGAAAGGAAGAAAGAAAGAAAGAAAGAAAGAAAGAAAGAAAGAAAGAAAGAAAGAAGGAAGGAAGGAAGGAAGGAAGGAAGGAAAGAAAGAAAGAAAGAAAGAAAGAAAGAAAGAAAGAAAGAAAGAAAGAAAGAAAGAAAGAAAGAAAAAGAAAGGAAGCCCATATAATTCTTAATTCTCCATGGCTGAGAACTTGACCTCAACTAGCTGCAAAGCAGCCTGGGAAATGTACTCCATAGCATTTACTTCCCAGCTGAAAAGCTACACAATGAATAAACTGTGGCAATCTTCAGTAACAGCACCTTCCTTTGTTATGAGAATAAAAACAAAGATAGATAATGAACCCAACAGTTTGGACACCTATGGGGTATGTTCTCAAATACATTAGCTCTCACCTAATTCCCTGTTCAT
Source organism: Megascapheus bottae (assembly GCF_031878675.1). Taxonomy (NCBI): domain Eukaryota; kingdom Metazoa; phylum Chordata; class Mammalia; order Rodentia; family Geomyidae; genus Megascapheus; species Megascapheus bottae. The sequence continues at coordinate 47,071,208 of NC_143518.1, read as the reverse complement.
TCCCTCTCTTCCTTCATCTAAATATGCTCCAGTTTTGTCCCCAGTATACCTTCTATTCCTGTACTTCTGTATTTTTATTCACATTTTTGTTATTGTATACAAAACCCTAGGTACACATCTTTCCTTTTGATGCTCTGCTAACTCTACCTTGCCTTATTTTAAACACAAGTTGGTCACAAAGCAATCTCGTGGAGAAAGCTTTCTCCAATTCTCCATGGCCAGATTCAGCTCTTTTATATGCCATCACACTGCTTCTATAAACTTTTCATTTAGCATTTATCTGATATTTATTTGCTAGTCCAACTGGTATATTCACTATTTATACTATATATCTTATACTTGCTTTGGAATAGCAGTTTCCTCAAGGTGGTAACTGCATTGAACTCTTCTTCATTTAGTGTAATTACAAGAAAAAAAAAAACTCTATTTAGACTTTGGACTTAAAGTTACCACTTAGAGATTTAGGGTCTCTGCACTAAGCAGAAAAAACTTACAATCTTGAAATGAGGGCTAAGAACATTTGTCTCAAGTATTTAAATAGTCAGGTGGTAGCTACCTGAACTTTGAGATACTCTTATATTTCTTTATTTTGCTTTGCTGAATAATAAGAAAGCTTGTATGGCTGAGAATTGCTTCTGAAGAAAGTGTGTGCTAAACAAACAATAAAGTAACAAATCTTTAAATAGCACAATGCCAAGGAAAAACAAATAATTTTCAAAAGCTTCTTTAACAACTGTCCAAGGACATGAATCAAAGCAGTGATGTGGCAGTTCTCTGGATAATTTGATAAGCATTAACAATCAAACCATTTAAACTTATTCATTGTATGAAGGCACAATTCTTGAGTAGTTGGAGAAGCTGCCAAATCACTTTGTTCTATTTAGAAACTGTCACAACCAGAAAAATGAGAAGGTGGCTAAGTTCAGTTAGCCCACTAAAAATGCCTACCCTCTCATTTTTCTAACAACTGCCTTGATAAAAAGTAGGTGGAGCATAAACAGGGAGTACAGTTAACTCTGCTAGAGAAATCTGACCATGCATTGAGCCACTGTACCATATGAGCTCACTCAAGATGGCCTCAGAATTTTTGTAGGACACTGAAACAACTCTTCTGCCTTAACCATTTCCCAGCTGTTGAGAACAGAGACACATCCAGGATCACTCCATGCCTGAAGTCATACCCAATCAACATTCTGAAGACAGTCAAGGGCTGATCTATATCCCTGAACACTACGACTTTGACTAAAGTCTGTCCATTGCTTATCTCAGAGCTCAGTGCTTTCTTTCTAGGATGTCAGGACAACATAACACCCAGAAGAGGGTGGTACATGAGGTTCCATGTTTATGCTATAATCCATGTCTATAATCAGTACTCCAGTGCTGGACTTTCTAGGGGCTACAGGATTTCAGGTAAGTGTTTTAGACACCTCTTGCTCTAGAAGTTTATCATTTAGGTTTAGTTTTTGGAGGAGTTTAATGTAATAAGAGCTGAATACACATAAAAATATCACATCCATGATTCTAATATTCATAGGACATACGTGTACATACAAGGCTCTGATAGCTCTTGTATTCAAGATATCTGAGCAATTCATTCCCTAAGCTTTTCTCCATAGAATGTGAGATGGTTCCATGAAATCAGGGACCATGTTTCTCAAATCTTAACAGTATCTAACATTTTCATCAATAATTGACTATTCTGTAGAAGCAGAGTTCTACAGGAAGGACTTTGAAAAACTATGTGATAGAGACATCACACTTTTTTTTTGATGACACGTGTTTACACAGAATACTTAAGGAAAGAAATTCCTCAAACATAGAAGTTACTTTGAAAATCTGTCTCTCTCTGACTGGTTTCTGTGTTTCTATCTCTATCTGTCTTACTCTGTCTCTGTCTCTGCCTCTGCCTCTGCCTCTCTCCCTCTCTCTCTCCCTCTCTCCCATTCTCTCTCTCTCTCTCTCTCTCTCTCTCTCTCTCTCTCTCTCTCTCTCTCTCATCCTAAAGTTTTTACTTAGTTTCACACTTAGCTAGGCTGTTCGTTGGGCTGGTGCTCTACTAGTGGAAAGTCCAGCATTTTCCTGGTTCACTAGAAATAGAATTTCTAAGACTTTGCTGCCCAGGTTAACTTCAAATCACTATCATCCACTGTCATCCATTATCACTCTTGGTCTCTTGAGTAGCTAGGATTATAGGAGTGAGCCACTGTCATGTGGGTATCTTTTTAAATTCCAACTTGATGCTGGGGTATTGCTCAGTGACATAGAGCTTCATCTATTATGTGCAGACCCTACTCTGATCCCCCAATACCATAAAATTAAATAAATATATTTTTAAAAATCATCCAACTTATGAAGTAATTATTAAAGTTCACTGGCATTTATTACATTTACTCAGAAACTTCCTCCTATCTCCTCAATGTGTGTGTGTGTGTGTGTGTGTGTGTGTGTGTGTGTGTGTGTGTGTGTGTGCTGACCCTATGGATTGAAATTAGGGCCTAGCCAATAACCCTGAGCTTTTTGCTCAAGACTAGTACTATGGCACATGGGCCAGAGCTCTACTTTGGGCTTTGAGGGAAAGGGGGAAGAGGGGATCATAGACTTTGCTCCTTTAACTGGCTTTCATCTCACATCCTATAGAGCTAAGATTGCAGGCATGAACCATTGGTACCCAGCCCCCTCCAACAATCTTTAGCATAGTATCCAAACTAGCAATGCTTACAATTCTACTCTCCATAAGGAATTTTGTAAGTAGATCACTATAAACCTGAGTGCTGAGGCCTCCATTGTTTCTATTGCAGAGACCCAGGAATATACATTTTTACACAAATAATCCAAACCAATCTGACATGAGCATTCAGACAGAACACATGGTGAGACCTGCTGACAGGCAGACTCTAGTGATGAAGAGTGCTGGACTTGGTATCACAGGCTTGCTTGAACTAGCTGATATGTACTCTCATGGGCATAATCACTGGTCTTGTTTCCTCTCTGTGGAATTCACATGTTTCTTAACCTATCCACTTAGCAACCTACCACACTATAGCATAGTATTTTAAAAGGAGAAAGTTCTACCTTAAAAGCTAGCAGGGAGGGGCCTGGAGTTTGGCCTAGTGGTAGAGTGCTTGCCTAGCATGCATGAAGACCCAGGTTTAATTCCTCAGTACCACATACATAGAAAAGCTGGAAGTGGTGCTGTGGATAAAGTGGCAGAGATCTTGCTTTGAGAAAACCCAAAGACAGTCAGGGCTCAGGCCCCCAGTTCAAGCCCCAGGACTGACAAAGAAAGGAGAGAGAGAGAGAGAGAGAGAGAGAGAGAGAGAGAGAGAGAGAGAGAGAGAGAGAGAGAGAGAGAGAGAGAGAGAGAGAGAGAGAGAGAGAGGCAGACAGAGAGACAGAGACAGAGAGAGACAGAGAGAGAGAGAGAGACAGAGAGAGAGAGAATCTAGCAGGGAGGGACCAAACATATTGCTCAAAATATGTAAGTTTGCAGTACTGAAGTATTCTAAAACCTATCACAACATGAAAGTGTGACAGTACAAAAAGGGTTTCTGCTGACTATGTATAGTCAGAGAAAACAGGGCTGGACCAGAAAGACTGGGTCCACATCGACCAGCCTGGCAGACAGTTCCAACGTGCATTAGACTCAGGCTTATGGATCCATAAATTTGCCAAATCATGGTGGAGATCAAGCTATAGAAAGGACATTGGCCATAGGTTTTATAGACCTTCAAATAGAAGACTTCTCCAGTCTTAAACAGGCAAATCACTAGAGTAAACGTTATTGATGTATTTACAGAAGGAAAGTGCTTGCTAATAAAATATTGTCATTAAAAATCATTAATGATTGTTCAAAAACTGGATGTACTGGACTATGCATAATGACACCACACTGGGATATTGTACCTATCCAGTTCTCTCTGCATTCAGAAGGTCCTTTGGGTGACTGAAGTGCTGGGGTAACTGATGGACTTGGCCCAAGTGTACAGCACAAATATTTGGGAATTACAAAGACTGAGGTGATTATATTCCAACTTTGTGACATATTCTGAAGCCAGCCTTTTGGAAAGAGACAAGATAGTGCTTGGTAATTCCTCCTGTGCATAAATAAAACAAAAGAAAAATTCCTCCCATTATACAATGAAAAAAAAACTTGACCTAAAAGATAAATATATAAATATCTCTAGTGAGAAAGATTTCTATGATATTTCCTATTTATAGTCATTTGCTCCTTTTGTAAAATACCTCAGTTTCCTTAGCTATAAAAATGGGAGGAAATAATAGTGCCTATTTTGTAAGATTGTTTGAGAATTTTGTATGTGCCTGGTATATGTGTGTGTGTGTGTGTGTGTGTGTGTGTGTGTGTGTGTGTGTGTATCTCTGTGTGTGTTTGTCTGTTGGTCTGTCTGTCTATCTGATCTATTATTCTGTCTCTGGAGATTGAATTGAGGGCTTCACATATGCTAGGCAAAAGGTAAAGGTTCGGAGACAAAGTTTCTGTAGAGGCCCTGAGGGATAAAATGGGGATAACAGCTCTGTGCTACTCATGGACTACAAAGGAGAAGTGAGTGTGGGCATTTATGAAACGGCTAGTATTTAACTCAATAGCATCCTCCATAAAGTAGCAGGTTCAGAATTCTGGCCCATAGATTTATAATGCCAGATCAGAGATCTCTAAACATATGTCCACAGCAGGCTTTCTTGCTCAATAACTAAATATTAAATAGAGACCCTATTCAAATCACTACATGTTTTATTTTTAATCTATAAAGTATCTAAAAGTAACTAGTTTTAGATGATAGAAGTTTTTCCATTCCATAACATCTATTTTCTATCTTTATTCTTTGAACTTTTGTCTTAACAATGTTTTGAAATAACTTACTTTCTCTTCTGACTCGAAGACCTTTCTCCCAGGGACTTTACAAGTCGATCACCTGACTATCTGGGCCTGTGTGCTACTGCTAAGTTAGGAACACCCTGTCAACCTTTACTTTGATTTTCCTGGTTCTTGTTGGTTTAAAGCAGATCCTTAATGTTATTTAAACAGAAAAGACTATTTGAAATTTCTTGGTAGATGAATATGATAGTGGTAATTTTTAAAATAACAATGACTGTCATCTCCAGATGAAAGATCTCATTCATTAAGGTAGACATCTTATCTGAATAAGTCAGGACTTTTTCTAACAAAAAGGTCAATATGAACTTACCTATTTCCTTTTCTTGAACAACAGCAGTAACATTATGTACTCCCTGATAATCTGTATTTCTTAAAGTTGCTTGAGCAGTACAAGAGTCTTCCCTTTACTTAGGATTCTTTTAAACTTTTGTTTGTATATGCCTGTCGTTCTAGCTACTCAGGTGGCTGAGATCTGAGGATCCCAATTCAAAACTAGCCCAGACAGGGAAGTCTGTGAGACTCCTATCTCCAATTAACCCTCAGAAAACCAGAAGTTGAGCTGTGGCTCTAAGTGGTAGAGTGCTAGCATTGAGCTGAAAAGGTCAGGGGCCCTGAATTCAATCCCCATGACCGACCCCCTCAATTCCCCCAAAATTGTTTTTGCCTGTCTAATTTGAGCCCTGTGATTAGAAATAACAACTTCTAAATTGGAATTCCTCAAAATTTAAAACCTCTATAAATTACAAGCAAGCATTCTCAAGAAAGTAGGAAAAACTCACAGAAATGAAGAAAATATAAATTTATCAAATAATCTAGCTTATAAGGTTCTAATATTTAGAAGAAATTAAAACTTTTGAAATCCAACAACAAAAGGACAAGGGAGAAAAAGAAATTAAGGACTTGGAGAAGTCCTTAATTTAAGTGGTAAACTATCCACCCAGCAAACTCAAGTTACTGAGTATTACCAAGAAACAAAAACTTCACAATTTAGAACCGAACAAAGGCTCTAAGCAGACACTTCTTCAGTGAATAGATACCAAAGGCTAAAATATGGTAAACATGGTTGGGATATTAGGGGGTATAAGTTAAAGCAACTGTGAGATATCACATACTCATTTCTACAGTAATCATTAATTTAAAAAGAAGGAAGTGTTGCTGACATTGGTGACAAGGTGGATAAATTAAAGCCCTCATACAATTTTGGTATGAATCTAAATTTACACATTTGCTGCAGAAAGCAGAATGGTGGGTGACAAAAACCAAAAACCAGAAAACTGAAAATATATTGAAACAAAAGTCAGTATACAAAATGTTCACCCAGCATTACAGATAGTAGTCAAAAAGTCCATCTACTGATGAAAACATAAACCAAATGGATATATCCATACAATATAATATACAATACAGAATACTACATGGATAAATCTTGATAGTACTGCATCAAGTGAAATTTCATATGCTATTTAATCCCTTTGCTATGAAATATCCAGATCAGGTACACCCATGGGGCTGAAGTAAAGACCCCAAGAAAGAAAAGAGGAATGAGTTTTGACTGCTTGATGGGCTTGGAAGTTTCAGTGCTTCAACGTGGTTTAAATGGTGAATGGTGTGATATGAGAGTTTCACCACACTTAATGGGTCTCTAGACACTCACACAGTGAAACAAAAGGAGGATATTCTTAGGAGAGGAGTACAAAGACTCAAAGCTATGTGCACATGATCATATGAAACAATCTTTATTGAAATGAATGCCAAGAAATGGAAACAAAAGTGGTTTCTGTTGCTGTTATTTTGCATATTTGACCCTACGTTGAAAATAAACTATTCAACTTATGGGGCAGGGGATTGGGAGAGAAAAATTGGGAGAAATCAGGGGAAGAGGTGACACTGTTCAAAATGAAATGTACTCATTATCTGACTTACATAACTGTAACCCCTCTGTATATCACCTTTATAATAGCAATAAAAATGAAAATAATAAAATACAAGTAGTATTGGCTCACCCTTTACCTAATATTAAGAAAAGTATCAGTGTTTTCTTCCCATGAAATGTAATTTCACGTTCTCTTTCACCTAAATAAATTGTCTGTTTGTGCTGAAGATCTAATCTAGTATATCACACAAAATAGGCAAGCTCTTTGCCACTGAACTATACCCTTAGCTCCAATACAAAAAAATCTCCAAGAGTAAAAAACTACATCTTGAAGAGAAGTAACTGAAAACTCTCCCATTCTATTTACTTCGTTGTGCCATTTGTCACCTGCTCTTTGCTCTGGTGGCACTCTGGTTTTGTCAGTTTGCTAGAAGAAACTTCAATGTTTCTAATACTACATCTCCACTTGTAAATGTTTCCTGTCAAAACTTTCACTGATCTTGGGAGCATGATCTAGTGGTAGAGTGCTTGCCTGGCATGCACAAAGCCTTAGGTTCTCTTCCTTGGTACCACATACACAGAAAAAGCTGGAAGTGGTGCTGTGGCTTAAGTGATAGAGAGCTAGCCTTGATAAAACCTTTATATATCAAGCCATGTATATATATATATATATATATATGCCATACATATATATGGGGGGTGGGTGTATAACTTTCTCCCTTCTCCCTTCTAAATGACATCAAAATCTGCAATGTGGTGTAATAGCTATATACTAATTACTCTGATAAGAAAGAGATAAGGGAGGGGGGGAGGGAAATGGGGACCATAACATGAGAAAGGGTATCAATATTTGTGAAGTAATGTACCTTCTATCTGGTGAATATAATGTAACCCTTCTATTAATTACAATAAAAATATATGAAAAAAGAGAGAGATAATACAAGGTATTTCAAAGATCAATGATTAGAATCCTTCATTAACTCAAACAATATATCTTATCAAAATAAAGAACAGTGGGGTAAAATAATCATTAAGCATATCACCATATCACCCAATAAAAGAATGTGAGTGTGTATGTGTGACAAACAAATGTCCTTTTTACCATTAGGTTGTTGACAAGAAGATACAGCTTAAATAAACAGCTCAGTGGAATTTACTATAAGCTTCAAACATAATTCTCCTGAACTGTGTATTTTTGTCAAGTAGTTCATCCAGGCAGAAAAATTAAACAAATTTAAAATATTTGAGATTTAAATATTAAAATACTTAAAATATTTCACTTAAGTACACACTGTTAAAGTAGTGTACTGTAGCTTCAAGTGGACCAGAGAATTGCAAATTAAACTGTATAGTCAAGCTAGAGTGAAGGTCCTGAAATTTAAGTCCAACTGTTAATTGATTCCAAAGGAATGGCTTCTTAATGTACATTAAAACCTGACATGCAATTTACAAAAAGAATCTCAGAGAACTTTTCTATGTAAGAGATTGTTGTTTATCGTACATGATGTGTCTACTTAAACATTACGATAACTAGATGCATGTAAAACAGGCAGGAAAAGAAAAAAGTTGAGGCTGTGCATAATTCAGGTTTTTTTTTTAATTCCTCACTTTCATCTCAAGTACAGTATGTCTAATTCAGGTGAGGGCCGAGGCAGTTTCAACCAGAACTACCTAGAGGATTGTGGTACTAACAAGTTACCCCATGGAAACTAAACATATCTGGCTCATATGCTGTTATTGGAAGGAAATTTGAGAAATAAAGAAACTGAAACCAAGGAAGGAGAGCTTGATAGAAAACAAACACTTTCCTTGATTTCTAAAATCAGAAAGACAGAGCCAGCACTGAAGACTACAGGTAGCCTAACTGTCCGAAGGTCATACCCTGAAAAGGCTCAACTAGAATACAGACCTCTACCTCTGTCTACAGTGGTCACATAAATTAAAAAATAATGTTCCTGTCACCAGAAGCAGATAAAAGAAAGATAGGACCAGTGATATCTAAGAGGAAAAAGATCGAGTTAGCTGAAATTCTTTGTCCAGCAGAAGACAGTTTTCTCCGGTTTCCCCTCACCATTTCTTCCTGCCATAATTGTTTCAAGCTTTAACACTTTGCCTGAAAATGTGTAAATTCAATAATCAATTGAAATCCTATAATGAGACTGCTTCCAACATCACTAAAGCTGTCACCTCTGAGCAAAAGAAGTTGCAAGAAAAGAGAACACTCAAGTCAGGGTACCCCATTGTGAGCCTTAGGGATATTAACCTCCACAATCATCCCCCAGTGTTAGCATCAGAGTGTAGAAAGAGAAGACCAAACATATTGTTTTACCTTTTCAAACCTTCCCATGTACATGCCAGGGTATTTCTTTGTTCTAGTCAAAGGTTTCACTAGGAAAAGGGAGAAACTGAGGAAGTAGAAAGGATGGGTTAATTTCTGAAGCATTAGAGGTAGGGGTGAGAAAGAGAGGGACAGGTATAGCACGGTAATATCAGGATATTAGACTATTAGGAATATTAGAATGCTGGACTGGGACAATTCAAGTTGATCATCCCTCCCTATGGTTTCAGCAGCTTATAGACAATACAAATGGGAGATCATTTGACCTTTCTGTTCTGGATATGTGTAAAACAATAGCCAACTGCTTATAACTGTAATCTCTCGCCATGTAAGATGAAGATCTGAACCCATGTGGGCACAGTAGCTGTGGCTGCCAAATTGCCCATGGGTGATTTCTCTTACCACCTCTTTTAGGGTCTATGGCCATGTGCCTGGAGAATTTGGTAAGGACCATCACTTTATAGAGTGTCTTGGAACTGGAAAATACGAATAAAATTGCATCTTCCTCATAGATTTGGGAACAAGCTGCCCAAACATGCACACCAAGTTTGCTCTCTAGTTTCATCTGAATGGTGGAAATGGCATCTCTATTTACACTCAGATGGTTGACTTCATGTCTAGGGTCCCAACCTAGATGGCACAGCAAAGGACCAGCCAGAAAGGAGCCAAGCACTGAATTGTAGAGAAACACACAGATCCTTGGGGGATGGGGGAAGCTGGGGGGTGGTGGTGGAGAGGAGGGCTCAAGGAGAATTCAGATCCAAAGGAAGTTCATTTCACTTTGTCAAGCAATGAAAGCTCCCAAGTTTGCAGATCTCTTAAGCCTTCTGGCTTAAAAATGTCCTAAAATCACAGTGATTTTAGCAAGGACTCTTCTCCTACTACAGCCCAGGAGCCTGGCACAGTGTTACCCACCCAAAAGCCCCTGGGTTAAAGCCAAGTGAAATTGTCAGGGGGTTTAGGATGGAGACTTTGGGCTTCTTCATTTCTGACCAGCACCTGAACCCAACATTTCACAGACATGCTTTAAGAGGGTCAGCAAGAGAGAAAAGTGCATCAGTTGAACCAATAAACAGGCAGTTGTGACACTGGGGTGAGGCAGGGTTGTCTTGGACTAGTTCTTCCTTTTCTAAATGTTTCTTTAAGAGGAGACAAGAAAAGAAAGGATGGACAAGAGGTCCTTCATTTTTTTTTAAACTGTAATTTTCCTTTTATCTTTCCTTTCTTCCCTTACTCTTCTTCACTTCCATCTTTCTCACTTTGATTTGTCTTCTCCTCCCAGCCCTCCCTTCCCTTTAGGGCTCAGGCAAAAGACCAGCAGCTCAGACAAACCTGCCACAGGAAAACCAAGCCGAATTTACTATGATGAATGGGGCAGAGGAGAGATTCTAAGTCACAGAACTTCCAGTCCCTGACCATCTGACAACTAGGGCCAGCCCCGCAGGGGTTCTAGCTATGAAGCTGTTCTAAGAGCCACCTCTCCCCATGTCCCCATCTGCTACCCAGGGACAATGGCAGCAACTTGCCTTTGCTTTTGGCAGTTGAATTGCAAGCTATATTGCGCCCCACTGGGCTGAGAATCAAGAATGGGTGCAGCTGAGGGCTAGTTGCAGACGCCCCAGGTCCAGTCTGAACCAGACAGTTTCAGGCAAGAGAAACTCTGGAGGGAGGAGGAGGAACCACAGGCTGAAAGAACACCTCACCCTTATTTCCTTGGCTTGAATAGTGCACAAACCCTGGAAACTATGCCTTCTTGAGACATGATCATGGGTGTTTGGGGGGGGTGTCTTACCCCCGCTACTCTAACCACTTTTTTGGGAAGGGGAATGAATGAGATCAGATGAATATTCTAACTATTACGTTTTCTAAGCTAGGAAAAATTGTTGACACCTAAGAAATTAATCAAGATGCACTTAGCCAAGGGCACAGGCCCAGATGCACCCAAGGCGAAGCCCACCACGCTCGCTGCTGCTTCCAAACCCAGCCCTGCGCTCTTATTTTAATCCAGAGGAATCCAAACTCAGCATTCAAGTCACAACCGTCCTCGTTTCATTCCCCTCAAAGTTGTGCCCGGGTCCACATTAGAAAGGGCACTTTGACCCACCAAGAGCCGCTCAGTTACAAGCCTGAAACCGAGTGCTGGCAAGAATCGCCTGGCCGCCGCTGGGTGCGCTCAGCCCTCCTGGCGCCAGACGCGCGCGTCTTTGCGCACGGGTCGCCTCCGACTCGGGGAACCCCTCCCGATCTTCCCATCCCATAGACACTGGATTTCCGTGACCCAGACTTGGTCTGAGGTTTTGGCATTTAGGAAAAGAAGACAAGGTCAAGGTCTACGGAATCTCTGCCTGCGCCCTCGCCTCCTTGCGAGTCTTGTCCTAATCCACTGCGGAAAGGAAGCTCAGCGATGTCCCCTTGGATTTTGGGGACCTGACCGCTGACTTTCCCCCCACCCTCAGCCCACGTCCTCGCTTCCCCTTCCCTTGCTTTCTGCCTAGAAAGCTTCCGCGATTTTGATCAAGAGATCTTTTCTCGCTCAGCCGAAGGACACCCCAAATGTTCAGGGCACTGAGCCCCGCATTCTCATTCCCGGGGACCGAGTCACTGAGGAGAAAAGATCTTTCCTCCCGGACTCCCCTCACCCTCCCCCCCCCTCCCTTAGCTCTCGGGGTCGCATTCCGGGCTACCCCAGCCCGCGTCTCCCCGCCCCCGCGCGCCCACCCCGCCTCCCACGTAAAGAGCAATCTCGTCTCTCTCTCTCTCTCTCTCTTTTTTTTTAATCTAGACGCGAACTGATCTGGAAGTTGAGGCAGGAGTCAAGGCGGAGAGTAAGCGGACAGCAAGGAGAAATCGCGGAGGGAGCGGGGCGAGCTGGGGTTGGAAAGGCGAGGACGCGGCCCGGTGCGCGGTGGGGGACGCGGCGCGTGCGGTGCGCCCTCCCGCCGGCGCGCGCCCGGGGTGTGGGGAGGGCGGCGAGACGCGAACTCACGCGGGTTTGCTGTGCAGCGTAGCTCCCAGCTCCTGCGAGCCGGTGGTTTCCGGAGCTCCCTGCGGGCCTCTCCTAGGTGGCCTGCTGGCAGCCGGGCAGAGCTAAAACAAAACCACTGGCGGGACGCACCGGGGACGGGGCCGCTCGCTCTCGGTACTGGGCGGCGGGCGCGGGAATCCGGGCCCCAGTGTAGCCTATAAATAGCAAACTTTTCGACGGAATCAACTAACAAATGAGAGGAGCTGTTGTAAACGTGCGCAGGTTCCCCCTTTTTCCGGGGACGACCCAGCACTCCTCCCTCCTTGCAGGAGTTGGAGCGGGCCAGATGTGAAAAGAGGGTGGCGGGGACGCTTAGAATTTACAGTAGTTGTGTTGCTTTCGCAAGTGACCCTTCCCCACCCCCCACCCCTGGAGACACAGTAGCTTGGAAGGGCAAAGGCTCAGGAGCCCAGGAGCCCAGGGCTCCCTCGGGGCAGGGGTGGGGTTGGTGGCTGTGGATGTGGAGGGAAGGAGGAGGATCCTGAACCCGTTTCCCTGCAGCTCCACCTGGACAGTGGAGGCGGGGGAGATGGGAGGGGGGCGCTGGCTGCGACTGGGGATTTGGGAAGGAAATGCCAAAGGGCGAGTCCAGAAGGCCGAAAAGTGCCCTGGAATACAGGTTTTCTTTCCCAGAGGCAGTGCCGACCCACCCCGGGCTCGTAAACCATTCTATCACTCGGCTTGAACTCGCGGTCTGGCAGGACTCGGACCGCCCAGGCTCACGCGGGCTTCAGCCCTTGGTCTCGAAGAGGCCTGCAAGGTCTGGGAGGAGTGAAGGTCTTTCTCGCTTAGCTTTCTACCTTCCACCAGAGGAAACTGCGAGGCCCGACGGGTTTTGTTATTTTCTCTTGGCTGTCTGGAAGAGAGTTGCTTGCTTTCTAATCCCGACCAGGAGTTCGGATTGCAACCCAGCGTGACCTCTTTCTCTCTCTCTCTCTCTCTCTCTCTCTCTCTCTCTCTCTCTCTCTCTCTCTCTCTCTCTCTCTCTCTCTCTCTCCCTCTCCCTCTCCCTCTCCCTCTCCCTCTCCCTCTCCCTCTCCCTCTCCCTTTCCCTCTCCCCCCCCCAACCGTTTGCTTTTTTTTGGGGGGGGGGCCAGGGTCGAGTTGTGAGCAGATTAACTCCACTTGAATTTTCATTCTAGGTGTTTCCTCCAAACTACAACCTTTGACCACACAGATCCCCTGCTAGCTTCCTACTCCAGACTCCTCTGTGCACACTCGTTCTCTAGGTGTAGCCTCACTCTCCTGGGCTTGAAGGAATCACGGGACAGGCGGCGCGGCAGTTTGTGGGCGGGGCTGCAGGTGGATGGAGTTAGCCCCTCTCCCCTTTCCGGGCTGGACGCTCCGCTCCAGATTTGCGAGAAAAGGGCAGACTGCATCCCCTAGTCCCAAAAGAGACCCCCCTCAACTGGGGCTGACTGACCCCTCAGACGTCCGCACTCCTTTACCCTCCCCCCGCGCCCTCCCCACCACGAAGCTCCAGCGCTGGGAAAGGTCACACATCTACCCGCCTTTGGCCCAGAAAGAATCACTGACTCGGTGGCTGCGCGAACAGTAAACGACCGGATCACGCTTTTCCACTAGGGATCCCTGCGCGATCGTAAAACTTCTTTGCCCTGGAATCCAGCGGGAGTTTGGAAAGCACCTGAAAGGGCGGTGGTGTGAGGAGAGATGGGCGGGCGTCCTTCCCCACCCCGGGTGCGCCCCAGACCACTTTTCCAACCCTGGGGAAGCCTGCGCCCGGGGTGCCTAGCCGGCGGCGGCGCTTCCCTCTCTAGGCCAGGGACCTGAAGTCTTCTGGACAGCCGCCGCCCGGCGCGATCACAAAAGCGTTCCCGGTGGGGCGGGGTGTGGGGATCTTGAGACACCGGGTCTGGGCTGCGCCCCCAGCGCTAGCACCAACAGATCTGTGCCGTCCAACCGCAATCACAGATGGGATCACAGAGCCTGGCCGGGGGCGAGCTGAAGCCGGCTAAGGCGCCTCTGCTCCCAGGGACACCCCGCCACCAGCGGGCCAGGCCCCCCAGAGCCACTGACTTGGGTCAGTGTTCTCACCTGGCTTCTAGAACTTGTTGAGGTTGTGTGTGCCAACAAGCATCTCACCTCACCCCGTCTAACCTCCACCATCCCTTCGTGTCCGTCCCCAATATTCCAGCCCCAAAGCTCTGGCTCAGTACAGAAACTCCCTGAAGAGAGAGCGAGGGGGAACGGCTTCCCGGGAGTGTCACTGACGCTCCGAGTGTTCACTCTAGGGGAACAGGCCTTGTGGAGACCAACAGGAGGGCCGCACACTGCGTCCCCGAGGCTGTCTCCCTCGTCTGCGCCAAGTTCACGTCTATTGTTTTATGCCTGGGGAAAAAAGCTGCCCGTTGTGATAGATCTTCTTAGATTCCATCACTGGAAGAAAAATCCTGGCGATAGCGATTATCTCCGGCTCGCACTATCTCGCCATCACCCCCAATTTATCTCCCTCCCGCGCTCCAGCCCCTCTGGGAGGAGTGAGAAGCTGGGGGCAGGACGGGTCCAGCCACAGACAGGGTGGAGAGGCAGGAGCGGGGGCCACCTCCCTCCCGTGCGCTAGGGGCTAGGGAGGACACCTGGGAGGCTCTGTCTCTTCCTCCCTCCCTCCCCACTCCCCCGTCCTAGAGACTCCCTCCCTCTCTCTCTTTCTCTCCCCCCACCCCCACCGCCAAGCCTCTCGTTTCTTTCAAATGATTTTAGTCTGGTGCTTCGGTCTATCCATATACATTTCCAATCTCATGGCTCATAAACTATTAGCAAAATGGTTTCATTATTCACCTTCTGTATCCTACAAAAGAGAGGAAAGGAAGGAGAGGGCGGCAGTCTTCGGACATTAGTTAACAATGGTGCCCGGCGCGCGTGTTTAAATCATGGCTCAGGCTGCGTTCTTCTACACTCAACAAATCTGGCCCTTTTCCTAGAATCTGTAACTGACCCTTTCTCCCTCCCTCTCCAGCCCCCTCTTCCCGGCCCTCCCCCCGCCCCCGGCCCATTTTGGTCTTTCCATCCATCACTACCCGTCTCTCCTTAAGACACAGGTTTCACCCAGGACCAGATGAATAGCCGAGATTCTACAAATCCATTATTTGCTTCATTAGGCGTCAACAATAAGGCACGCCCTTTCGATACTGCGCCCGGATTTAATTGGTTAGAATTGGGGCCCCGTTTTGTTGGCAGTGTGGGCCTTGGACTGGGATAACTTGTTATCAATGCCTGGAATCAACTAACCCATTTTTAAGACCAAAGTCTAGAATGATAAAGAAGTTGAGTGGGGGTTCAATGTGTTTAAAATGTGCCCAACTAGGCACTGAGAATTAGCTCGAGGGACGGGGGTGGAGGGGTGAGGTTGCCTTCTTACCCAAGGCCAGAAACTGGGGGAATCTAACAGACCTCAGACAGAGATGATGGAGGCCAATAGTCCCTTTTTCTGAGTGGTGTCAAAAAAAGAGAGGAAAAAAAAAGACAGGAAATGAGCCCACTTGAATGGAAGTAAATAGAAGCAAAGTGACTCGTGAAGGCCTCAGAACCAAACGCCAGGGGCTAGCAAAATAAAAATAAAGTAGAAACTGCGGGGCAGGTGGCAGCTGGCAGCTGGCGCCTGGGGCTAATGGAAGCCGAACCCGCGCTCTCCTCCGATGGAGTGGATGATATTGGGTATCTCTCCAATAATTATCTCCATATGATATAGTGTATGGAAATATAATGACTACTCCCTGGGCCCGCCACCCTCTCCGCGCGCGCGCGCGCGCACACACACACACACACACACACACACACACACTTCTTAAACGTGCAAAGGACGCCGGGCACGTGCGCGCGCCATAATTATCCGGGGACCGGGAAGCCAATCTGGCCGAGAGAGGCCCCTGCGCCTTCGCCCGCGGCGGCGCAAGCTCGCTCCGGGCCCGCGCGGCGCCGACTCCACGCGCTCGCCGGGTCACCGCGCCGCCCGCCCGCGCCGCTCGCCCGCTGTTTAATATACATGGGGTGGGAACAGAGCGGAGCGGATCCCCACGCCGGCCCGTCTTGTAGAGGAGGGGGGAAAATCAATTTGCTATTTATTTGAGAAATATATAGATTTACAGAGCAAAATCTCCCACACACGAACCCCTCCCAGAACGACGGCTCACGCTCCTGACTGGTTCAGGGACGCAGGAGGAGGGGATGGGGTTTCCTGGAGGGGAGAAGTGGGGGTGTCGGGGGGTGTGGGGAGCGACGTTCAATTCCGATATCCTCCAAAAGATGGGCCTTGCGCGTTAATTGCATGCCGCTGTGCACATCTGGGACCGCGCGCTGGCCAACTCGGACCAACTTTTAATTAACACGCTGACCTGCCGTCGAGGCAGCGGTCGGGCTCCCCCCCCCCCCCCCCCGCATGCCCAGTATGGGTAGGGGCCGCGCCGCCAGCCTGGAGCCGCCACCGCCGCAAGCGCTCGGGGGACGGGAGGGGCCCGACCGCCTCGCCGCGCCGGGCTGCACGGCTTTCTCCCCGGCCTCCAGGAAAACAACAAAGAAAAAGGGTGTGTGAGAGGGGGTGGGGGAGGATCCGTTTCGGGAGAAGGCTTCCGGACTCTTCCTTTGGTGTGATTGGACTAAGGGTAGGGGCGTTGGTTCCCCCCCGGAGGACATCGCCAACCCACCCGCCGGGCGTCCGGGCTGAGGTTGCCCGCTGGGGCTCAAGATAGGAGGAATAGCGCTGATCTTGTGTCTGGTGGGAGAAGAGGACCTGCTCGTGGCTCTGGTCCTCTCAGATCCAAGGAACAGAGGTGTGTGTGTGTGTGTGTGTGTGTGTGTGTGTGTGTGTGTGTGTGTGTGTGTGTGTGTGTGTGTGTGTTCTCCCATTTGGGAGTATGCTTCTGTCAGTCTAGGGCAAAGGCCAGGCAGATGGAGGTCTGGGTGGTGGGCCCTCGTTTTGTTCCAGGAGTGGGCTTTTCGGGGTGGGGGTGGGTGGCAATCTGTCAAACCCCAGTTGGTGGGAGAGAGTAACCCGGAGCGCAGCGCAGGCGATGCCACCTGCAGATATGCAATCTCGCCCTAAGTAATTTCATTCAGAATTGATGGCGTTTTGCTGGAGTGGTACCTTCAAAGGGAGTGCCTTGCCGGCTTCCCTGTAGAGCACAAATACGGGTTAATCCCCAGAAACGTACTCATTTCCTCTTTCGACTTCTAATCTCAACTGCCTCTCTCTTGTAAGTGCTCAACTTCCGCCTACAAGCCTATAAAAAACTGTCAAAGGGGTATTCCTTCTCCCAGCCATAAAGAAGTTGCAGTAATCACTCCCCAGTTACCTTTTAACGTCCCTCCTGGAAACCGTTGAAGTTTCTTGTTTGACATTTTTCATTCCCCAATGCAGAACTTTTCAATAAGTACACTCACGCAATGTGATTCGAAGAATATATTACAAGAAATTCACAGCCATATGCTACAACTATGTCCTTACTCTGGAAAATTTAGTGAGACAAGCTTGTTCTCCAAATTCTCTTTTTTTCTTAGTCTCTCTCTCTCTCTCTCTCTCTCTCTCTCTCTCTCTCTCTCTCTCTCTCTCTCTCTCTCTCTCTCTCTCTCTCTCTCTCTCTGTGTCTCCGTTCTCTTGTCCTTCACTTTACTTTTCCTATGCACTTATCAGCAAAACTTTGAGAACAGAAGAAAAGATAAAGACAATCAACCAAGTTTCACTAGTCAGTATTCCTCTCTGTGCCTCTGATCTTTTTATATTCTGATAAAGGTGTAATCAAGCCACATCTGTAGACAGGAAAATAGCAATCTGGTGTTAAAATTACCATGTCCTATTACATA
Organism: Megascapheus bottae; assembly: GCF_031878675.1. NCBI lineage: Eukaryota > Metazoa > Chordata > Mammalia > Rodentia > Geomyidae > Megascapheus > Megascapheus bottae. The sequence goes on along the minus strand of NC_143518.1, from coordinate 47,053,261 downwards.
AATAAGGCCTTGGAAAGCTAGTCCAAGCATCACTGTTTAGCTTTGGGTTTTCCTGTAACCCAGCTCATGGATTGATCTGTAAAATACAGCACACACCTGATAGTCAGGGGTCGAGAGCTGGTTACTCCAGCTGGTTCTTCTTTTGATTTACTCTGCCTAGTAAGATGTATGCTGGGGTGTTTTGATAAGGAAATAAAAAAGAGTCAGCAGTTTGATTTGGAAACTCTTATTGCTGAATGTGGTTGCAGGTTGAGACTAAAGAATGTGTTTCTGCTGGGGACATTTGCATGACACATCCATATGCATTAGCAGCTGCACTGTGTTATATCATCAGTTCCTGTGAGCATTTATCCTCCCCCCCTTCTGTCTTTCTCAAAGGAAGTAGGTAAACTGTTTATGGGGAAACCATACAGATTTTAAAGATGCACAAATGGCCTCTTCTTTAGGCCTGCAGCACCTAATTGGCTACAAAACACCCATGTCTTCTGAAGACTTGAGAGTATTTGAAGAAGCTCTCCTCCAGGCTATGTTGTATTATATTTTTGTTTATGAGGTACAGAGCCTCACGTATGCTAGGCAGCTGAGGCTTTCACCTGTAAATTTAGCTTCTCAGGAGGCTGAGATCTGAGGATCTAGGTACAAGACAGTCCCAGCAGGAAAATCCATAATACTCTTACTGCCAAATAACCACCAATTGCAGAGCAGGGCTGTGGTGCAAGTTGTAGAGCACTAGGCTAGCTTTGGGTAGAAGAAACAGCTAAGGGATAGCACCCAGGCCCTGAGTTCAAGCCCTACTACTAGCGCGCGCGCGCACACACACACACACACACACACACACACACACACAAAGTAAGATAACGAATTAACAGTGTCTAAAATATAAGAATTATCCAGAGAAAGATTTGGCCATTCAAGTCTGTATTCAGAAAAAGGCGTTGTCATCAAACGGCCTTCTGTTGCTTTGTTTAGTAGAGAAACTTTCAATTAGATAAATACTTTCTTTTATATCATCAGGTCTTCATTTCTTGGCACTTAATAGAGGCAACATTTTAAAATCAAGGTAGCTAGGACCTAATTGGAGGAAATAGTCTCTAGAGGCCTGACCTTTAAGGGTGTGTCTTGTCCCCTGCCTCTTCCCTTCTATTGCTTTTTGCTTCCTAACAGCAATGAAGTGAGTGGCTTTGCCAACCACATCTTTCCTGCCATGATGTTCTATCTCACCAATGCCCACAGTGATCAGAACCCTCTGACACTGTGAGCCAACATGATCCTCTCCTCCAGTTGTTTTTATCCAGCATTTTGTCACAGCAGCATAAATCTAACCCAATAGTTGGTATATGCACAATATAAATGAAGGCTCTTCAGGAAGAAAGCAAAGAGCAAAAATATCTAATTGAGTTTTCAAAGAGAGCTCAGACAGAATGAAGAATCCTACTGTACCTACCTTGGTATAGGTATATCCTATAGAACATGCGTAGATAAAAATTCCTTCTGCAGTGGATACATCTTAAAGAGAAACAAGCTTGTTCTTTATCTTTAAGATGAAGCACTTGTTTGTTTTGAGATTGGATTTTGAAATGAAGCATCTCTAGGTACACTAATAGTATTGATAGAATTGAAGCATGAGGGACATGAAGAGATTGTTATTTATCCATTTATCTTTTAGTTAGAATGAATCCATTTCTCCATTAAAACCTTTCTTTGTCACAGGTCACAATATCATTGGTCTTTGAAATAGGATAGAAAAAAAACCCCAGACTATTGCAATGGCACCCTTTATTCTGTAGGTCCAAATAACCAAAGAAGAAAGAAGCTTTGTTAAGTAAGTATTTAAGTCTACATTCATTTATTTATTTATACTCATGTCCAAGAAGTATGAGTTAGGATTTATTTATCCAAAAACCAATCATCGCAGTCTAGCATATAATGAGCTTATAAGTAATCACAGTGAGCCAAAGTACTAAACAGACTGAGAAATCAGCACCTTTCCTTAGATCTGGTAGTAGTGGTAGATCTAGTAAGTGGTTTGCTTACAGGACAAACCACTGTTCCAAAATTGGAAAAATAAGCAGTTAGGGAGAATTGCAACTTATGAGAGGAGAAACCTGTGTGGGAACCAATGCCCCAGTAGGAAGCTCTGAAGGATGATTGAGAAATTGCTGGAAGCTCACTGGAGACAGGTTTGAGAATTAAAAAGTCACAGGAATCCATTCATTGGTTATTCTCTATCCCACATTTTTACCTACAGGAGTCCTACCAAGTTCTTACAGTGAATAGCTGACAAGTTTCTGGCAAGCAGAAAGGACCAGGAACTATTTCAAGATATACAACTTTTTTTTTTCTTAACATGGAACAACCTCAAGAGAAACTATTCTTTTAGACTCATTGTAGTTTAACAAACTATATCAGAAAGACAGAAACCTAACTCTAGTTCCGTCGGCTTTTCACATAGAGGAAAAGGACAAAACCCAACTCCAACATTTACAGCTATCCTGTCTCACTTGAGGAGAAGGAGGAGGGGACTGAGACGCACAGGAAATTTACAGTGCAGGGTCACTGACTCTCTATCAACTTAAGCCCCACCATAGAACTTCAGAATATCCCTGTCCACCACCATAACACTAACTGCTAAAGGCCTACTTACTTTTGTACCTTTTACTTAAAACACTATGCCTACCTTTCATTAAATATTTACAATTTAAAAAACATTGTGCTAAAACACAATTGGAAGAGATTGAATGAGCATTAGAAACAGATATGTATATTATGAATTATCAAAGCAGACATATGCACATATACACTATATACATTATATATATGTATACACACATACACGCACACATTTACCAGTGGTGGAGATTAAACACAAGGTCTCATGCATGCTCTATCACTGAGCTACAACCTCAGCCTCAGATTTGGAATTTTTATTCCTTATTTATTAATCATTTTGTGCTAGGCCCGGATCTTGAACTCAGGGTCTAGGCAATTGTCCTTGAGCTCTTTTGCTCAAGGCAAGAATTCTACCAGTAGGCCCACAGCTCTACTTTTGGCTTTTTGAGGGTTAATTGGAAATGAGTATCATGGAATTTCCTTCCCTGGTCTGGTTTTGAACCATGCTGTTCAGATCTCACCCTCTTAAGAAGTTAAGAATTATAGACATGAACCACCAGCTCCTGGCTCAGACATGGAATTTTTTTAAAGAAATACAATTAATATGCCAAGGGAGTCAAAGGAAAAAGTGAATGCAAGATCAGATAAATAATGCAGACAGACATGTTTGAGGCAGGGGAGGCAATGCGACGAGGGGAGGGCACAGGAATAGAGGCAGTAAGGGTGAGCAAACGCAGTTGTGGTATTCATTGAGCTTTATATAAAATTGTACTATCTAACTTGAGGGTAGGGATGGTGATGGAGAAGAGGGGAGAACCACAGGTACTCAAAACCTGACTTCTGGCACAGAGTCTCCTTTGTACAACTACTTATTATAAATAAATAAATAAATATTTTTAAAGGCAGGCAGGGATACTGAAATGCTAAGAAACAATACAAAAGAAATGCCAGAGATGAAAAGCACTGCAATAGAAGAAGAGATTTGCCTTTGAGGGCTTAAGTAGTAGACTGATGATAGCTGAAGAAAGAATCTGTGAGCTTGAGAACACTAACAGAAATTTCTGAAACTGAAAAGAAAAGACTAAAAAGAAAAAACATAATAGCCAAGAATCATGAAACAACTACAAAAAATGGAACGGTAATAGGAAAGAGGAAGAAAGGGAGAAGTGGGAGGAGAAAGAAAAGAAGAAGAGAGGAAGATGAGGAGAGAAGAAGAACAATAGAACTAAACAGGAAAGGAGAAAAAAGAAAGGAAGGAAGGGAAGGAGAGCGGGAGAAAGGTTGAGAGTAACAGTGACTGGAAAATTTGAATACAGGTCAAAACTGCGAATCTTCAAAAGGAAAGGAAACAGAATCAATATATGAAGATCTAAGTAGTATCTTTTGTTTTTGTAAAGCAGATGACAGTTTTTTCACAATAATAATACTCATTGGAAGTTTTGCTGTGGACAAATGTTAAGTGTGTATAAGGGACATGAGTGACAGCAGTGATGGTGCAAATAGGACAAGTCAAAATGTTTTAATATAAAGTACTTGGCATCAGCCATGAATATAGTGTGGATTAGCAGTAGGCTTGGATTGGTGCCATCTCTGGGGAAGTGACTACAAAAGACTTTCAGAAATGCAGTACAACAGATATGTGGGAAAACGAGAGAGACCAGTTGTGTTATATAAACTGTCTAATTCAAATCACCAAAGATTGGTTGAAGGTATAGCTCAAGAGCAGAACATTTGCATACAATGCATGAGGTCCTGGGTTTAATTTCCAGCATCTCCCAAAATCAATCAAACAAAACGTAAAAAGGAAAAAGAGTAGAGGGCAAAAATAGAAATAAATGACAGAAAATGGAAAACAGGAATGAAAAGGTCAGCTGATGGGGGGGGCGGGAATCTTGAGACTTCATCTCAGCCAAAAAAAAAAAAAAAAAACAAGCTAGGCATAGAAGTTACCAATGCTGTTATCCCTGCTACATGGGAACTGTAAATAAGAGGCTCACAGTCCAGGATTGTCTAAGAGTAAATATAGACCCTATTTGAAAAAGAGCTAAAGAAAAAGGTTGTTATGTCTCAAGAGTATCTACATAGCAATTTCTAAGCCATGAATTAAAACAGTACCTTAAACAAAGGTTAATAATTTAAAATTAATAAGGTAAAGAACATATAATCAGAAAAGGCATGTGGCTAAAGCCATTATCATTTATAACTTAAAGTAGCAAACACTCACTTAGCAGGTAGGAACTTCCTCGAGTTGTTAAAAGGCATCTACTATTATAATTAGTGGTGAGTAATGCGATGCTTTCCCAATAAGATTAGGAATTAGGCATGGATGTCAATTGTCATTGCTGCTTTTCAACCTCATGTTGTCCTAAAATGTAGAGTAAGACCCCAAAAGAACATAAGTAATACACTGATTAGAATTAATTTGTTTGTTACCAGATGGCATGATCACTAATGTAGAAAACCTGAAAGAATGGAAGTAGCCCACAATATTACTAGATGAAACATTATTTCTTTCTTACATATCATCATTGAACAAATGCAATTCGAAATAAAACGCATTACCATTTAACCTGATGGAATATTTAAATCATTTACATCGAAATCTAACAAAATGCATATAAGACTTGTCTGAAGTAAACTATAAAATGAAGGAAAATTAAAAAGGACAAGTAAGTGCAGAGATAGCCTATGTTCATGAATTGGACGATTCAATATTGTTGAGATATCAGGTCTTTCTAAGTAGACTTGTAGATTTTATGCTACCCAGATCCCAGAAAATTACTTTGAGTTCAATAATAGCAAATGAACTCTGAAGTAACACCATGAGGCAAAAGATATAGACTAGCCAACTCTATATAGAAAGAGGACAAAGTCAATCACTACCCAACTTTAATATTTGCCACAATCATCAAGAAAATATGGTAAAAATAGACAAGTAGAACAAGAAATTGAATACAGTCCAGAAAGAAATCAACACGAAAGTCATCAAATGAACTAAGAGAAAGGACCAAGGCAATAGAAAGGGCCAGAGATATTCTTTTCAGAAATAGTGCTAGAGCAATCAAAACAATGAAAACTCCAGTCATGGAGTTTATATCTTACAAGAAGTAAACACAAAACATATAATAGACCTAAAAGTGCAAAGAGACAGAGAGAGAGAAAAAGAGAGAAAGAGAGAGAGAGAGAGAGAGAGAGAGAGAGAGAGAGAGAGAGAGAGAGAGAGAGAGAGAGAGAGAGAGAACAGGAGATGGAGGGAGGAATAGGTTGAATATCAAAGTATGTTGTATGCATATACTTATCACAAAAATCCTTTGTTCAAATCATTCATGCTAATAAATTATATGCCGCATTCCTAGGGAAAAAGGACATAATAATAAGCTCATAGACGATAGAAGAAAACTCAGATGACATTCAATACGGCAATTACTATTAGATGTAATACCAAGACAAAGTCAATGAAAGAAATAATTGTTAGGCTGCCCTTCATTAACATTTAAAAACTTTTGCTTGGTGGAAACGAAAATAATAATTCCCAAGTGAATGAGAAGAAAAGCCACAACCTGTGAGGAAATAATTTCAAAAGACATCTCTGAGAAAGGATTGCCACAAGAACATACAGGGAATTCTTAAAACTTAATGAAGAAGAAAATGAGCATCCCAACTCAAAAATGGGGAAACTTGGAAGGGCATGTTATGAAAGGATAGCTATGAATGGAAAGCAGGCACAGAAAACAATTATTCTGGGTCCCTATGCCATTAGGAGATTGCAATTCAAACAAGAGTGAGATACCAATGTATGCTTATTTGAATGCCCAGATTCCTTAACACCAACACCCCAGACACTGGCAAGGACTTAGAACAAGGGAAATTTCCATTTATTGCTGGTGGGAATGCAGCTAGCTACAGCCACACTGGAAAGTAAAGTCTGAGAATTTCTTGTCAAATCAAATATGCTCATACCATAAAATTCAGCAGTACGGCTCCTTGGTATTTACTCATGTAAAGTGGTATGTCCACACTGATACCTGCACATAGGTGTGTGTATTTAGGATGTAAATGGATGCATTGTGCAAATTCTAAATAATGTACTATCATTCTGTGTTAAAAATGAGTTGACAACCCACATGGCTTCATATTAGGGAAACTCAAATTCAGATTACTAAGTGGAGGAAGATAATCTGGAAAGGCTAAATACTCTTATATATGTTACATTCTGTAAACAAAGGAAAACTGATGAGTGATGCCAAGGGCTAGCGGAGAGGAAGGGATGTGTGACCATCACACAGAAGTGGGCAGAGAAGCAAACCTCTTGCACATATTACTATGATTGTAGTTATTATGTCACTGAGCATTTGTTAAAACCTACAGTACAGTTAACACAAGAGTGAACCTTGATGCAAATTCATGGATGCTAAGGAGGTGTAACAAAGTACACTCACTGGTGCTTTTGAGGAGAATTATGGGTGTGCGGGAACAAGACTTACAGGAGAATGCTGGTCTTTGCTCACTTTTCCAGAAAACTTAAACTGCTTTATAGAATAAAGTGGATTTGTTTATCATTTAATTTTTTTTTCAAACAGCTAAGGATTCTCCATGATGTCAATAACATGTAGTAGCATGTTCCAGCTCATAGGCTCTAGGTCTTGCTGCTTCCCAAGTTCTTCTGTAACTGCTTTTATGTCTCTACATTAACAAAGGGGCATTTTGCATACAACACTGAATGCTAAAATTCCACAAGAACTGCATGAATTAGTAGAAGAACAATGTCAAGACATCTAATCAAGGCAGAAAGCACACATATATGCAAACATACATTTCTCCTTTTTGCTAGCTGCTTATACTATGAGTTATTGTAAGAAAAGCAAGCCTAAGAAATATTTCCACCAAAAGCAAGCCTATTTTGAAGAATTTTCTAGCAGTTGAAAATACTATTGGTTAATTAGTGTTGTTAACTCTTAGTTAATGTACTGGCTAACTAGAAACCATAAATCATATTACATAGCATTATATTACATTTTGCAATTAATTCTAAGATCAAACTCATTAAAACAAGTTATTAGGCCTATTCTGCAGATGGATAGAAAAAAAGATTTACAATTGGGAAGGGACTACAGTGTGCAGGAGAGCCAGGATTTAAATACTAGTTTAGTTCATGCTCTTAAATAGTATTTTAGTTTTATATATCTTATTACCTGGTGCAGCATGACTGAAATGTCAGAAGTAGATACTGTCTTGTCAGAATCAAGTTTTCTAAGGGACACATCCTAGAGCTGGTAAATTCTCTAGGAGCTATGAAACACTATCTTGAATATCTCTTGTAGGTGGCTGGCTTAACTTTTCTGCTTCTGCCTGTGTCGAACTGGGGATTCCTATTCAAACTGAAGCCAGAATTCCATGATGGCTATGCAAGGATTATTGGAAAATGACTGAATTTGTCATTTTTCACAGATGAGGAAATTTTAGTCTTAGGCAAAAAGATAATACAAGAAATCACACCTCACTTAAAGTGAGGATGTTAACTTCTGTCCTTTGCTCCCTAATTATTACATAAACTGATACCTCTTGTCCATGGTTAGCTTTACAGCAATACCTTTATATTCTTTCTCTTTCATCTTTTTTTTCTGTCCACCCAATTGTCATGTCAGGATGGATTTGAAATTGTCTTCTTGAATAAGAACTCTTCATAATAATTGCAAAGAATGCCCGGGCTCTCAAATCTTCATATTAATTCTCCAAAGTTCACATTTCACTTCTCATCTTTATCAACCATAAGCTGCAGCTACTTCCCACATCTGCTCAAAGCCAGAATTTGAGAGGATTGCTTTCCTTCAGTGAGCTCCGCCATCTGAGTGCCACTAGTTATTCTATTCATTCCTAGGAAATCGTTTGGGTTTGCATAGCATTACATTTCTGCCTCTTCTGCCTATGTTCTATGTATTCAGGGGGTAGAGGTAGGACAATGAGATGGGCAAAGTTTATAATCTGCTGACAAGAATGGTTTCCATACAGAAGTTAAAAACAATACTTTCTTCCTTCTATTTTTATGGAAACAAAATTTTCCTAATTGCTTATGCTCTCCTTGCCTTTCTGTCCTCTCTCTCCCTCTGTCTTTCTGTGTCTCTGTCTCTCTCCCTCCCTCTCTCTGTCGATTTCTCTCTGTCTCTCTGTCTCTCTCTGTGTCTCTCTGTCTCTGTCTCTCTGTCTCTCTCTGTCTCTCTCTGTCTCTGTCTCTCTCTCTCTCTCTTTCTCTCTCTCTCTCTCCCTTTCTCTCTCCCTCCCTCCTCTTTATTGTTTTGGTAGACTAAAGCTTCCAGAGTTAACTTGTTATTAAAGTAAAATAAGACTACGTGGTATAAGAACAAAATATAAAATAAGTCAACACAAACTAAAAGCTAAAAGCTAACAATCTTATTGCTGGACTTGCTGGACTTAATTTCTTTTTTCCAAAGGAAGAAGGCAAGGAGAATAAAAAGAGTACATTGCGTCTTCTAAATAGACTGTTGACTTTCACTGGTGGGGGGAGGTTGTGGTTCATGTGGTATTTTGGAGTCATCCCATAATTGTTCTTGCTATTTACCCACTTGGTGATGGTCGATATCTTTTTATCATATACATTTTTAAATCATGTATTAATAAACAAGAAGTTTGTATGTTATTGATGATTGGATTATATTATTGACTAACTCCACAATTTCAAGCATGGCTTCTGGAAATACAAACAAGGTCAAAACACAAAGATCATGTCAAGTGCTTCAAAGATATAAATTAGTCTTTTCTTCTTACTCTTTGGAGAGTATGATTATAAGGAGAGGGGTGGAATCTTGAAATTGTGGATCAACTGAGAAATAATTTAAATAAGAATTAGACTCAAATTATTTGATAGCAGCAGAATATGGGAAGAATAGAATCTAGTTTAACCTACCCTCCCTCCCCAAGAGGCTATAAGCAATATGTCCCTATGATTGACAAATAGGAAGTTTCACTTATAAAAATATCACAATAGGACTAGGATTTTCCTCTCCTAAAGTAGGGAGACAACATTGGTATCAATCCAATGTTATTCTTGGACTAGTTTACCCAGTATGAAAGACTTCTGCTAGACTCCAGTGTGAGTCTCCAGTCTTTACTTAGGACAGTTCTGATATTACCCTTTAATACATAAAAGGAAAGAACACGTATTTCTCAGGACCCTACCTCATACCATTGGGCCTCAACATTTGGTTTTGTCGCTCTAAACTGTCATAGTCCCATTCCTTCCACATCCATAGCCATGAGGAAGCTGCTTCCTAGATGTCAAGCCTTTCTTCAAAAGGTTCCCTTTCATCGTTAGTCTTACTCAACTTGTGTTCTTAGCTTTCCTTCTTCAGTCTGGTTGATGGGGCCCATGTTCTCTCCTCCCCCCCCGCCCCCCCCCCCCGCCCGTGTGTGTGTGTGTGTGTGTGTGTGTGTGTGTGTGTGTGTGTGTGTGTGTGTGTGTGTGTTGCTATTGTGTGCATTACTTTTGGTTTTTGAAATGCAGATCGCTCTATGTTGCCCAGGCTGGTCTTGAATTCCTAGATCTTAGGGAAGCACCTCCCTCTTTCTCTCCTCAGAGGATGAGACTACAGGTATGTATCACCACACCACATTCACCACATTTAGGAATGTATGGTTTTGATCAGGTAGAATGCATACACATGTAACACATTACCTGGGACAACAAAATGATGGCTACGGATGAGTCATTCTGTCATTCTGTTGTGTTCTGCTATTTCTTTTGAGCTTATAATAATTTCTAAATAAGTTTTTTTTTGTGGGTCATGGGGCTTGAACATTGGGCCTGGACACTGTCCCTGAGCTCATCAGCTCAAGCCTACCTTTGAGCCAAATCCCACTTCCCTTTTTCTAGAGGTTAATTGGAGATAAGAGTCTTAAGTCCTTTTGTGCTCAGGTTGGCTTTGAACCTTGATCCTCAGATCTCAGCCTCCTGAGTAGTTAGGATTACAGGTGTGAGCCACTGCACTGGGCTAAACAAGCTTTTAAAAACCAAACTTATACATACTGAGAGCTAACCTAGCTATAGCTCATACATTCACAGTAATACCCCATTTCTATTCCATTTGGACATAGTATTATAATGCACAATTACTATTGCAGTGAAATTGCCAAAAGAAGAGCTTACCTTTTTATTTTGTGGGTTATCTCTTGTTTTGGAGTTTTAACTGCTTTTAGAGCTGGGCTTGGGATGATATATGCACACATGTTTTAAAGAATGCATTTTAACTACGCAAAGGAGATGAGCAAAAAAGAAGCACAAATACATCTAATGTCCACATAAATTGAGGTCCTGTCTTTCTCATGATAAATGCATTCAGGTAGAATTAATATTTCTTTGGAGTCCATCATTTGCATCTGTTAAATATGCTAATAATACCTTATGTATATAGTGATTTGCAATTTTTAAAATTCACAGGTATTATCTCTTTGATCATCATAATTCTGTGATGCAGGCAAAGCAGTGATTATGATGAGAAAATGTGAGAAAATTGCAGATCAAGCAGGAAAAATGTGCTTTCTCAGAAGGAGCCAAGACGTGGGCCAGTATTTTCCAATGCCTAGGCAGGTGTTCTTGCTACCTTACCAGATATTGTTAGACTATCCTAATAGAGAATTTATTTTATAATCTAGCTGAAGGAATAAGAACTACCAAAGCTATTAGCTTTGCTTTATCTTGCCTAGGGATAAGCCAATTACTTTTCACATTTTTTTATTGAAAAGGTGATATACAGAGGGGTTACAGTTTCATAAATCAGGTAATGAATGCATTTGTTTTTGAACAGTATCACATCCTCCCTCATTTTCTCTGGTTCCTGCAACTCCCACCCCCCACACCCAGCCAAGTTGTAAACAGTATCTATATGGGGTATCACAGTTTCATTGGATCATCCTTTGTCCCACCGTTTCTGTGAGTTCCCTTCCCTTCTCGGAAACAGATAAACATATACCAGAGAAAGGGTAGAGAAACAGAAAACAGTGACAAGGAAGAAACAAAGGGGGAGGTACAAAAGAAGAAAGAAATTACTGTAAACAGTACCCTAAAACAAATCAAAACAAAACCCCTTGATACCATTCTTGGAGTTTATTTTGATGTGCATCATTTTATATAGGCCTCTGCCCAGAGGTCACAAACAAGGCCACACCAGCACAACTATGTTCATCCCAGGATTATTTACCATAGCCAAGATATGGAATCAACCAGAAGGCTCTCTGCAGATGACTGGATCAAGAAAATATACACACAATGGAACTCTATTTCCATCAGAAAGAATGCATTGCCCCATTTGTAAGGAAGTTGTGCTATATCTTGTTATTGAATTATAATAGGTGAAATATCCAAAGGAACATTGGTTGCTCCTTCATTTGTCATAACTAGCGGCTAGCAATAGTTCAATCCAATTACTGTTAACAGTAACAAATTTCTCAAAATCCTAGCCTGTAGATGTTGTTTAATGAAGGTTTTGGCCTTGATGTAGAACTTGGTGATAACTCCCTCGGTCTGTCACTCCATGGAGCCCTCATTCTCTACCTTCCAGGTAACACAAGCATTTTTCCTTTTTACCTTGAGTTTTCTTTTTTTTTAAAAAAATTGTGTTATTGCCGGGGTAATGTATAGAGGGGTTACAGTTACATTCATTAGGTAGTGGGTGCATTACTTCTTGAACACTGATACCCCTTCTCATGTTTTTGTCCCATTTTCCCCTTTCCCTTCTTTATTTCAAATAAACAAATAAATAGTTATACAATATATCAGGTAAAAGTCAAATACATTAACCATATGAAATTAGCCATAAGAGAAAAAAGGGAGAAAAGAAATAACATAGTACATTAAGAACAACAATCACAAAGATAAACTTCTAGTATCCATATCCTAGTTCTCTTTGCTTAAGTAGAGTTTAAGTTCAGAAAAGACAAAGTAGGGTCTCACTTCATTTTCCTTCAGCTCTGGGCCTTGAACTCAGTGCCTCTGTTCTCACTCAGAATGCTTGTCACAGTTTGTGCTTTGACAGGGTTAAGCAATCTAAATTCCCCTACGTCACAGACGTTCTAAAACATAATAAACAGAAATGATACTAATAAGCCAAAAAGAAATTCTAAAATTTCTAAAGGCTTCTATAACTTTCCAGTAAGAGGGTACTTTATCTTCTAAGAAGGTTAATGATGAGGTTTTTCACTTTTTAAAATCAGCGAGATGTCTATTTGTTATAAAATACAACTGACCATTTGATCATGAATCATCATGATCAAAACTCCAGAGTGGCAGGTATCAAGGAGTGCATCAGAGATCAGATTTTTAGCCTCTCAGCCTTTCAGGAAAGGAAAGGAAAAGAAGAAAGAGAGAAAGAGAGAAAAGAAGGAAGGAAAGGAAGGATGGAAAGAAAGAAAGAAAGAAGGAGGGAGGGAGGGAGAAAGTAAAAAAGAAAGCATTTTTGTAACTTTTAGAAGTTTAAGTATTAGGCCATTATACCATTACATTCCAATTTATGGTGATGTAACTTTTTTTTTTCCTCAGGCCTTTTTTTTTAATCTGAAAAGTTAGGAGTGTTCTTGTTGCCATTCTTGAAAACTCTTGTTATTATATTTTCTCATGTCTTCTCCCTTGGAGCTGCATTTTAAGGGCTGGGTATTGTTCTTTATCTATGGTGAGGCTGGAGAGAACATGGATGGATATAACGGGAAGAATTAAGAATAGGCTTTCATGGATGCTAGCTTCTGACTCATCTTCTGTGATTCCAGTAGATAATCTGTTTCAAAGCCAGCTTCACTCAAACAAGTGTGTAGCCCACCATCCTAAATGAGTCTATTTCTTGTTCCTGAAAAAAAAAAATAAAGAGGGGAAAAAAAGGCAGAAAAGTCTGACGTACTCCATCTTGAAACTGGAGTAAAGGTGGTCCCTGAAATAGCAAATCAGGTAAGAGGGAATAAGTGGGAAGATCTGTCTTCAAGGGCTGGAGTGTCAACAACGACAATGGCTGGGGCACATCTGGAGTCCAGGGCACTGGGCTGGGGCTCCAGCTGACAGTCAGTGTGGATGCTCACATAGGGAGCAGGACTTAGTCACAGAGTCAGGCAAGGACTGCCACTGTGAAGAGAATAGAGATAGACAAGCCACACAAGTTCCAAAAGCACTACAAACATACTAGGAGTTTCAGTTATCTTCATTTGTCTCCTTCTTGACAGTGCAGAAAGGTGATTTCCTAAGTTAATTTTTAATGTTGGAAAGAACTCGTGAGTTTCTTATATGTCGATTCTGGAATTATCTTTATGAATCACATTGCACTCCAATATGAGGATTGAGTTGTTTCTACTTTGATTCCAAACAAAATACCTTTAAAAAATTATTAGCCTGTCTTCATACATGTTTTTTATTGAAGAGGGGAAACAATGAGAATGCTAGAAACATACAGAGCCCTGTGTGGTGATAAACTCCAGTAATCTCAGCATTCGGGAGGCTGAGGATGGAGGATCATTATTAATTCCAGGCTAGCCTGAGCTATCTAGACCCTTTCAGGATCAGCCAATCAACCAAAGTGAGCAAACTACAGGCAGAAAAGTTAGAGTCCTGGCTTAAATGGTACAATGCCTGCCTATCAGGCACAAGCTCTGAGTTCAAAACCCCAGTAAGTATACAACAGTGAATCCGCAATTACCTAATTTCATCATTAGCTGCAACCAACACATCCTTTGGACACATCCTTGGCTAAGACTCCCTGTAAATAGCTTCTAAGATCATGAAAAAAGGCTCATTTTTCTCTTCATCACCTGCTCTCAGGCTATGATTCAGTTGCCACTATATTGTCATTGGGTTCAACTCAAATCCATCCTGATGGTCTGTCACCTGCTTGTGTTTCCTTTTATCTCATCACTCCTCTAGGTTATGCTGCTGAAATCCTACTAACATGTCCTTCTGCTTTCCAAACACCCATGGGGTGATTAAACTTGTTCCTTTCTCAAGAAAAGGATATTTGCAGAAATGCTAAAGATATATCATGATGCCTTTCTGAATTTAAGTCACTCCCATAAGTGGTTTGGCTCTCCTAGCCTCCTAAAGGTCACCTGTGTGGTTATTTGCATTCATTGTGCCATCAACAAATATAAATTAAGCCACCTGCAAGAAAAGGAACTTTAAATTTAGGCAATGGGCATAGAGTAGGCCCAGAGGATCCATTTCCACTAAATGAGGCTATAAAAGCTGCACATGACCTAAGCATTCTTCTGCCCTCCAAAACAAGGCTCAGGATGACAGTAAAGCCAAGAAAACATACTACTAAGAAGGAAAGAAAGGACAAGACAAACCATCAGCTGACTTTGTTCTTGCATACAACAAAATAGAGATAAAATACAGGGCTGCGAAGAGCCACTGGTCTGATACAATAACTTTACAAACTATTTCTCAGATGGTCAGATATTTTATACACACACACACACACCATTGTCATGGTAAAATATTTCTAAAATGTATTGGCAGGAGGGAAGGTGCAGTCTCAGAAGACACAAAGTAAGTGCTCCCAAAGGGTTATGCTTAGACACCTTATAGCTTGTGATTTTTATTTTCTTTACCATAGAACCTGGGTGTATAAGCATATATACAAGGGAACCTCTGAAGAATATTTTTCCTAGTAATATATACAAAATGACCCCAAGTAAGTCTGAACAGTAGAAGATCTGAGCAGGCTGGAAAGTCAGCTTGACGGAATAGGGGGGAGTTGGTGGATAAGAAATAAGACAATATTAGGTATTTGATATGGAGCCATTTATTGTCTTCCTTCTTTTGAGGAATAGTGTGGGGGTGTTGTCATAATTGCTTTCCTTAGGCATTTTTTTGAAGAGCTTTGTTGTTTCTCTTTTATTAATTAACCATGAAAAAATAAGTCCTCTGGGTATATTCCTACTATTGAAAAGGTAGATCAGTTGTGTGTTTTTCTAGTCCAACATGATGATAAATTTCAGCATACCATTTATGAAAGCAGGTTTTTAGTGCCTACCCATGTACAGGAATAGTGCTGAAAACAAAGGTAAATAGGCTGCTATACACTGGGGTTTTGCAATATTTGTCATAGGCTAAGTGACAATTGGAATTTCCAGGGGTTGCAAGTATAGCATGGTGGCCTGCGCAAGACTCCCAGTATTCAAACCAGTATTAGACCCAGTATTCAATTCCAAGAAGGGGGACAAGGGGATTATATCCTGGAACCAGACAGACATAGTAGCCAGTGTTTTAAAATCTGCCCAACCTCAGAATCCTTTTTCTTGCAGAACATTACATTTGGCGAAGCACACTTGAATCAAACACTGCATCAAACAGGATTCAAAATAAATGTTTATTAAGGCAGAATATCTTGTTGCTCCTTCAGTATCTGGTCTCCAGTGATTGCAAGTTTATCCTTTTGCTTTCTTCACAGCGAAAGGACCCAGTGCACATGATACTTTGTGTGGTTTGATTAGACAGAGAATGATACCACTACGTGTTGTCCTTAATGTACTATGTTATCTCTCATCTCTTTTGCTGTCCCTTGGTTATCTCATATTGTTACAGTACTTTACCTTGTTATCTGATATATTGTATATATGCTTATTTGGTTATTTGAAATAGAATAGGGAAGGGGGAAAAACAAGATGAGGGGCGGGGGTGGAGGGAGGGAAATGGGGACCAAGACATGAGAAAGGGTATCAATGTTTGTGAAGCAATGCACCTTCTATCTGGTGAATATAATGTAACCCTTCTATTAATTACAATAAAATATACGTAAAAACATGCATCTCTATTAGGGAAACACAATATGGGGAATTCAGTGAGGGTTGCCAGTCTTTCTTTGGCAGAAAGAAAAAATGAAAGAAAGAAAGAAAGATAGAGAGAGAAAGAGAAGAAAAAAGAAGACAAGAAAAAAGAAAAGACAGTTACAATGTGTCCTGGGGTAAAGTTTTGTATTGGGATTTTCTTACAAAATTGAACCTGTTCTTAATTATTGTCTTGGGTTTCTTGATAATCTAAGAGTTCATAAATGAGCTTTTACTTCCAATGAATGTGTACCTACATGTGAATAAGCAATAGGTAATGATACCATCTTGGCCACCCTGGACCCCAACCCTCCTACCTATACTTCTCATGCTACCGCGGGTACAGTACCACTATGTACCACTATGCTTATTTGTAGAGATGAGAGTCTCAGTATGGTTTTTTCCCTTGGCTGACTTTGAAATTTTGATCCTCCCCAGATGTACTTTCCAAGTTGTTAGGATTATAGGACTAAGTCATTGTACCTGACTTGAATCAAGCAAGCAAGCAAACAAACATTTAGAGGAAACTTAGAATGTGCTGCGTTTCATTTGCAGCCTTCAAGAGTAATGTGTGTGGGACACAGGAAATGCGGTGAACTCCTCTGATCCTTGTTTTTGTGTTGTTTTTGTTTTTGTTGCTCGTGGGACTTGAACTCTGAGCCTGGGCACCGTCCCTGACCTCTTCTGCTCAAGGCTATTGCCCCAGCCCTTGAGCCACAGTACCACTTCCTGCTTTCTGGTGATTAATTGGAGATAAGAGTCTCATGGACTTTACTTCCCCGGGCTGGCTTTGAACTGTGATCCTCAGATCTCAGCCTCCAGTGTAGCTAGGATTATAGGCATAAGCCACTGCACCTGGCTAATCCTTGGTATTTTAATTTGTTTGTAAGTGATGACCTGCTTATTTACTAACCTCTCAGGTGACTCTAGAAGTCATAAGAAAATGATTAAGTGCTATTGTAATGTTAATTTTAATTATTTTTATTTTAAAAGAAGTCTCTCATTTCTCTTTAAGGAAAATGAAATGGTTAAATAGGAATACCTAGACTATTGAGGTTGGAGAAAAAAAATTCAACAGTTAACCTAGAACTGTTGAGGATGGAGAAAAACAATCAACAGTTATGGAAGGATGTTGACAAAGGAAACAGAAAAATGACTTGGTTGTGGAGAAGGGTCTTGCAGGCCCAACTGTGGAGAACTTTTTCTGCTTCCTTACCACCCAGTCTGCTTAATTCAGAAACACATCCATTTTAAAAATTTCCCTCTTGTAAATGATTACAAGTAAGGTAACAGATCTACAGAAATATCAATATCAAATACTATATATGTAAATATATAGTAGTTGTTAAAACACATGCAGGTGTGTACGAATGAAGGAGAAAAAGAGGAAGGAATACATTTTTACTTGCTTTGGTTTTAAGTTAATATTATCATAGGGGAAGAGAAATCTAACAAGGATTAAAAACTCAGTCTTAAATGCTCTCTCCCAGATCCTTTCTCTCTGCTTATCAACCAGTGAGCTTTCATAGAGCCCCCCTTAGTTAAAACAGTTAAACAATATAGTTGGATGATCATATCAAGCAAATATCTTATACGTTTATGGGATAGATGTGATGAAGGTTTAACTCCGGTTCTGACAATGTTAATTCAAAAAAGGAAAGATCACTCGGGAATGGTGCCCTTAGAGAAGTCTTATGAAGGAGGGGGTCCTGGGATTGAACTTGAAAATACTTTGTGGTACAGTTATGAAAGACGTGAACTTGCTCTATCTCTTCACATTAACCCAGTGAGGTTAATCTCTTTCCACACGTGAGGAAACAGCTCAAGCAGATTAGTCTTCCGTCAAGGTCACAGAACTGAAGTCTATCTACCTACAAAGGTCTCTCCTCTACACTGTCTTTTCTCTAATACACCAGTTGTAGCAACAGGGTAAAAGCCAAAGATGGCCTTTTTCTGGTCCAGGGCTACCTCCCCATATAAGACCCATCACCCCCCATGTTCCTCACTTTCGGTCATACCTTGCATTTTCAAAAGTCTTAGTAATGGACCTATGACATCCTTAGAAAAGTTTAACTGAAAATCATTTGATTGAGAAGTTATCTTCAAAAAGTGGGCAGTTCAGGACACTAGCAAAGTTGGTAAGTCACCTAGGGACTTACAACAGCAAGAGGCAATCGATGTCCCAGGAAGGAAAAAGCAAAGGACATCAGTAATGATTCTGAAGACTGAGTAGCTCTCAGTTATGGAAGAAGTCAAGCTTCAGAATAAGGAATTCTACACAGGCATTATCAAAACCACAGTGAACGTACATACCGTTCTCCCTAACTAGACCTTATTGGTGCAGGCATAATAGTGACACAATCCATAGAGGTTAGTCTTCAGGTAGAAAAAGGGCAGATCCTGGTGGTGAAAAGAGATACAAGTTCTAGGCTGCCCCTAGAAGCACAGCTGCCTCCCACAAGCCTGACCCACTATGTGGCTAACTGTTTTTCCTTATGAGTTTAGTTTGAGCACCACCCATATCTTGAGTTAAGAGTCTCTTCTGCGTCTGTCTGTGGGCAACTGTTTATTATTAGGCTGTTGGAATGGCCACAACTAAGCCAGATGTAGGAGGTCTAAGGAAAGAAAATGGTTACCTGAAATTAGCCTCAGGCACATAAGTAGGCTGAGCAAGTTGAACACCGAATGCAAAATCCATATTACTTTTAATTACTTTTACATTTTTTCCATTTAAAATTAGGAAAAAGTTGCGAGAATACCACAGGAAATATCACATTCTCCATTTACAGAGATTTACCAATTAATACTGTGTCTCATTTGCCTTCTCTCTGCATTTTCTCCCTCCTTCTATGCACACACACACACACACACACACACACACACACACACACACACTTTCACTTTTCTCTGAAATAATTTCAATGTATATTTCCTGAGAACAAGGAAATTCTCTCATATACTTAGAATATAATAATACAATACTGTACAATATATAAGATCAACAATTTAATTATGTTGTGGGCTATAATACCATTACCTAGTTTACAGTGCATTTTCAAATTATGTCAATTGCGCCAATACTGTCTTTAATAGCCTTCTCATCTTCCTTTTCTCACTCCAGAATCCAATAGATGATCATGCATCGCAAAGGGTTTCTGACATCTTTCGTGTTCTTTTACCTGGAATATCTCACCCACCTTTTTGCATTTTGACCTTGACATCTTTGAAATGAGCAGGACACAATTTTGGCAAAAGGATCTGCAATCTGGCTTTGCTAGTCTGCATGCTGGTTTCTGTGTGGCTAGTTTTAACTTGGTTATGGCAGGAATGCCAGAAATGACATTGACATTTCATCCTTCAGGGATTTACATCAACTGTCAAACCATGTCTGTCCATGGGTTAAGGAGCGTCTGCAAGCTTTATTGTTTTAATTACTCTTGTAGATTTTTAAAAAGTTTGTAGAAGATATTTGGGCATTATCTAAATATATTAAATGTACTATCCTTTTTAACTCCAGGTTATTTTTGAAAAGGAAAAGGGGACAATCTCTTCTTTTGTTCTGAAGAATAATAAAAGACGCAAAAAGAAAAGACACTAATGTCTAGTCACTTCTTGTCTTCTCTTTGTTTTCAGGAGAAGTCAGTCTCCTGTACAAGATTCTTTATGAATCATTTCTTTTCTGTTTCCTTGTAAGGCTGCTGGTGGGAGACTATTGAACAAGTTGATTCGCATCTCACTTAATAGAACAAATCAACCCTAGTAGCACCTCCTTAAATCAAAACTCAGTTCTTTTATAGTACTTCCCTCTTTGATCATTGCAAAAAGTACAGACCCATTCCTGCCTGCTTCAAGTTCACTAAGAGTACATCAGACCCATGCAGGATTTCCCCTGGCTTATTTACTCCTGAGGTGTGGGCAGTAGAAACATAGCCTAATTATTATTGACCCAAGTCATTTTTCTTGCTTAGGAAATGAATTAATAGTATTAGGAGGCAAAGTCTGGTAAAATTGGAACCAAAATAATCTTGTCCTCAGACCTTGAAGACTAATACAAGGTTAATGTCTCTGCATTTTAAAAAATGCAAGTATTTATAGGGTTCTAAACTCATGTTTGCTTTTCTCTATATAGCTCCCATATATAGATCATCACAATGAGAACTTTAAATCACATCCAAGAATAAGACTTTTATGTCTCACTTTGTCTAGCATGACATGTTAGGCTTACTTGAAAAAAAAAAAAGAATAAAATGGCTCCCAGTATCACAAATTATTACGACTCTCCATTTCATGTGTGGTAAAATACTTTCATCTAGGAACAAATAGGATTGAATTAGAATGGATTACGCTGCTGGCTCTTTAAAAGTGAGGAAGTTATAGAACTTCATTGAAAAAAATATCACGGACTTCAAAAAATATGTAGCTATCATTTTGGAAGAATAGACTACCTTTATTATTTTAAATGGCTTTCATTGTAAAATAATTTGGCACTTATAAGAAGTTGCCAAAATAGTCAAAAGTTCCCAAATGTACCCTTCACCCAGGTCCTCCACTTCTGGGTCAGTGAGCAACTGACTCTAGCACTGACTTTGCTGCACTTCAAACAATGATAAGGAATGATTTTCAAAATTCAGATCACAATAATATTTGCAAAGAAAAATCAAAAGCAGAACACAAAAACCTATGCAACAGGTAAAAAAAAATATTAGAATGATGCAAAAACTTAAAAAAAGTGCTTGTAAAAATGAATAATTTCCCCAAACAGCTCAATGGTCCCTATTTCTATGTATTCCGGGTTGATTTCTTTTTCACAGTCCTATAATAGTGAGATCACACATTTTTTTCTTCGATGTCTGATTTCTTTCCCTTAGCATAATGTCTTTTAGGGTTCGTCCACATTGTTGTAAATGGTGGGGTCTCGTTTCTTTGGACTGCATAAGATTCTTCTAAATATACGTTCACCATCATCCCTTGACATGAACTTTGTATTATTTCCGAATCGTAGCTGCCATGAATTGTGGAACAATGAATATGAGGACACAGATATTTTTATATGATGGTGATTCCATTTCTTTGCCTCTACAGCATGAAGAGGATCAGCTGAGCAATATGGTTTTGTTCTGAGTTTCTCTAGGATACTCTACGTTATTTTCAATCAGGACTTGTTCTTTCATTTCTTTATCTTCTGATGTTAGGGCTTTTAACATGAGTTTGATGATTCCCAAATCTATAATTACAGTTTCCTAGAAATCAAATCTTGGAAATTCACACACTTTATAACTTCATGAAGCTTAGCACAGTTCTTAAAGCTAACCTGGACAAAATAATTTCTCCTCAAAGCTGGAAAATATGGGAGAAAGCTCCAATCATTTTCTGTCAACACCTATAATTTGTGAAAGTTCTCAAGATAATGCTATTGTGGATTTTTTTTTACCTCTGATCACGATAGGATCATTGAAGCCTCAGATCAAATATTTGCTTTTGAAAAAATCTCCCCCCTCTTCCTCCTTATCACTTTTAAAACTCATTCTGTGGCTGATTTCTCACCATAACACTTATTTTCAAGTCATTTGGTAATATATTTATTTTTGTTTACATGCAGATCTATCTTCAAAAGAATGTCTGTCCTGTGGGCATAGCAACTTGATTTTATTCAGCCCCTAAAAAGTCCCTTGTATGTAGTGGATATTTAAACTACAATTGTGAAAGAAGATTCTGAAATGCCAAGTAAAGTATCAGTCTATCATGGACAATTTGTGGTGCCAGTTCAGCTAAACGCTTTGTGAAATCTGAATAACTACAGCTATAAAATTATGTATGTATATATGTATGTATGTATGTCTATGAAAGTTTATCTTTTAGACATTCAAATAAAAGTCATTGTCTTCTTAGGAATTTACACAGACAAATTACATTGTAAAGAAATTTACATCTCACCTTAAAGAATTTTCTTCTCAGAGATGTGACTCAGAGGTAACAAATGGTGCCCCAATCCCTAGATGCGTAACCTGTCAACTGCTCAATCAGGAAGTATCTGTTCTGATTAAAAACAAGTAGTCAGATAGCCCATAATGAGTACAAATGCCCTCAGTGTTTACTTCCTGCACTCTATGACACGATGCCCCAAAGTTACTAAGTTGATTCTGCAAAACTGCCTTGCTATTAGGCAAATGTTTATGTTCTCCTTACACTCTACATGAAAATCTGAAACCCCAGTGTGGATATCAGGAGGAGGTGGGGACTTTGGGAAGTGATTAGATGCAGATAAGATGAAGAAGGTAGAGTCCTCACAAGGGATTCTGTATCCACATAGGAAGAGGAAGAGACTTACCAGGCTTCATCTCTCCATGTGAACACCTCAGATGAGGCAGACAAGGAGACCCTCCACAAAATAGGAAGAGAATTGTCATCAAACCACATCCCTTAATCACAGGATTTCCAGAGCTGACAAATACATTTCTTATTTCAATCACCCAGGATGTGATGATATTTTAGTATGTCAGTATGAGTGAACATACCTCTTTTCCCCCTATTTCCTTCCTTCCTTCTTTCCTTCCTTCCTTCCTTCCTTCCTTCCTTCCTTCCTTCCTTCCTTCCTTCCTTCCTTCCTCCCTCCCCCTGCTCTCTTCTTTTCTCTTTCTTTCTTTCTTTCTTTCTTTCTTTCTTTCTTTCTTTCTTTCTTTCTTTCTCTCTCTCTTTCTTTGAGTCCATCTTTCCTGGATCAGGTGATTTTAGTAGCTCAACTTTGCAGGGGATATTTGTACTTGTTTCATTTCACTTTCTGATTAGTTCTTGCATCAGATTCATTTGTCAGCTCCAGAGCCATTCACTTTTCTTAAATGAAACAATTCTTGTCTCCTCTCTTCTACTTTAGCGTTCATCAACTGCCTTTCTTATACCCCAGGGAAATTCCATTCTCTTGGTGATAAGTAGAAAACTTGCCAGGCCCCATACTGGGAATCTTAAATTCTGTTCCTGAAAGTTAATATTCAAATAGAGGTGGGTAGAAATGAAGTGTAGGGAGAGATGAGGTGGTATAGGATTAATATTTCTGTGACTCTCGAATTCTAGAATTGGCCATTGACCAAAGTTGCTATATAATGCCTTATTCTTACTCGTGATGTTTGTGTGCATTCTGGACATAGGAAACTCACAATTCCAGTGGCCTTTGGTATCTAACTTGAGTCCTATGATTAGTTCTGACCAGTGATGTTTCATGAAAATATTCTACTTCACCTTTAGTTATAGCATTTACGACGGGGACACAATGTGGGGAAGCCTTAATTCCCTAAGGATAACCCATCAAGATTAAGACAGAGCGAGTGGATAAGCAGGGCACAACTGGCCAGATTCCACTTTTGGTGAAGTGAAGGCAGAACTGGAGAAACATTTAGGTGGCTCCTGAGGATCCCCACACGAAAATTCCCTTTCACAGCACAGTACCTGGAAGAAGATCCTCATGAAAGACTGACAAAAGCATGTGCAAGAAAAGTTGGTAAAAAGTAAAGAAAATGTTTATAATTACTCAGAGACCTACAAAGGAAAGAGGAAAATGAAAATCAAGGAGTATGATCATCGCTATCATCACACTCTGACATGAGCACCATCACCCCTCGTCATTTTCAGCAGTGTGCTCATTGGGCTTCGCTCGATTCTCTGGCAGGGAGAGGAGAAAGGACGTGGAGCATGCGATCCACGGAGAGAGGACTCAACTTAGTAAAGTCTTCAAGGCTGTCTCATGATCAAATCTTCCCCACACTCCTGCCTTGTGAGAGGTAGGCCAGTTTGTAAAGAGAACCGGCTTTGCTCTTGGGGTTTAGTCTATAGTTAGAGTCATGAACGACCATTGTGGTCCACACACCCTAGATGACGTTAGTGTAAGAGAAGGCAGTCCCATGTGGGTAGTTTGCATCCCTCATCAAATATTACCTCAATAACTTCCAAATACCTTGTAACTGAGTGGGAGGTGAATATGAGTAAACTAGTTGGTATACTGTATGAAATAGAACAATGACACCCATGAAAATGGTTTGAAACCATTCAAAAGGGGATTGGGAGAGTGTTAATTGGACAGTATATATGCATGTGTGGAAAGGTGACAGTGGAATTTTTTTGTACAACTAAGGCATGCTAATAAAAACATATTTGCAACATGAGGAATGGGTATCAATGTGTGAGAAGTAATGTACCTTTTATCTGGTGAATATAATTGTAACCACTCTATACATTACAACAAAAAATAAAAAAAAAAGAAAGATATTTGCATTGCTTTCTCTAAGCCCAGGGCTTAGTCTAAACTCCTTGTTCAGAAACAACGTACAAGTATGAAAACTTTGCTAGGTTTTAGTAGGTTATAGGTTTGAAGAATGTGGATAAACACTTCCATTGGCTGTAAGCTCTTTCTGTATGATTCTTCAGAAGATTTTCAAAGCATCTGAAACATGATTGTGAGCTTCAGCAAGCAGCTCACAATGTTCACTTTCCATCTTGTTTACACCACTGCTCTAGTCAGCTTTTCGTCACTACACTGACACACATAAGATGATTAATACATAATGAGAAAGGGGTTATTTTGGCTCATAGTTCTGGAGATTCCAGTCCAAGATCGAGTGGCCCGATTGTTGTGTGCTGGTGGGACACCAGATGGCCAAGGCAGGGAGTGAATGATAGGGCAATCTGCTTATGATCTGCTTATGCTATGAGCCAGGAAGAAAGAAAAGTAGAAGGGACAGAGAGAGAGAGAGAGAGAGAGAGAGAGAGAGAGAGAGAGAGAGAGAGAGAGAGACAGAGACAGAGACAGAGACAGAGACAGAGACAGAGTGAGAGAGACCAAGAAAAAGACCAAGAGAGACAGAGGCCAAGAGAGAGTTGGAGACACAAAGAAAGAGACAGAGACAGAGGAGAGACAGAGCAAGATTAGGCTCAGGTGAAATCACTGATGACCCCAGTGTCTTCTGAGCATTTGACTTACCTATCCATCAAGGCATAAGTCCCACAATGTTTTTGGCTCCTCGTGTCTTAATACTTGCTTGTGGAAGGTTGTCAAAGTATGCTAAGGAGCTTGTGCCTAGAGACAAATTCGGAACACCATTTCCAAATATGGAACACAGATTGTCTAAGAACTACCTTCACGTGACCTTCAGCCACAGGGCAAAATAGAGAGTGAGAATTGTGCTTATGAAGTCTTCTTTGATGAAGTTTCATGAGAGACAGAAATAAGTGATTGCTTCTCATAACAATACCTGAGATTTTTTCCATGCACACACCACAGATTATTTGGCTTAAAGAATTATTACAACACAACAAAGGAATTGAGACGCCCTCTCCTTTACTGAAAGTCCTTCATGTGACATCTATCTTTGCACTGCCCTTGATTTCAAAACTAACACATGTATGGTGTATAATACAACATTTATAAATTAAGGAATTCTACCTCTCTTAAGTAATATTCTTTAAATCCCCATTTCTGACATTCCGAACTATTTGCACAGTAACTGTAATAGGCGTATATTTTGGAAAATAGTGAATAAAATCTGACAAGCTATCTGGGGAATCTGAATGTATAATTGATAGGTGCATAAATTAATATGATTAGGCCTTTATTGGGTGCAGTGGCTGCCAGACCTTTAAAAAGGGGCCTGGAATGAATCACGGCACGGTCTCCGAGCTGACAGACATCAATATGTGATGTGGATTATCGCAAGCTTTCTCATGTGGTCTACTTATGACAGCACTGAGCCTAATTGAAAATTTTATCTTTTGGTTGCATACAGACAATTTTGGCTGGTCACTTCCTTTCTAAAGAATAGCAAGCCAGGTGATTAATAAAAATCAAGGCTTTCAGTGAAGATCTTAATAAAATAATTTTATAAAGGTTTTAGAAATATGTGCTTTGAAACCTTTTTGGAGAACCCGACTCCCCAAAACTGCTCTGCTTTATGATTTTAATTTTTTCTTTTTATTATTATACATAAGTAGTTGTACAATGGAATTACTGTTTAAAAAAGCAGTTTATGAATACCCTATATGTTGATCGATGTCATCCCTTTCAACATTCTTACCCAGCCCTCCCCTCCCCGCTCCTTCTCTCTCTCTTCTTAATTTTGTCAGATATACACTGGATTCTTGATTGCTTTCCTCCTCACTTCTCCTCTCCATTTGTCCATTCCTCCAAATAGGAGTGTCCAAGTCAAATCAAGGAAGACAGACAATTCCATCATTTCAGAGGAATTAGCCATTTCTACATAAAGTCATGGCTAATTATTTAGACTTTTGTGACACCATATAAAGCCATTCCTTAGTGGCTATGATACAATGTAGTCTTGTTCAGAATCACATTTATATTTCCATCAGTAACAAAATTATAGCAGTACATTTATTCCACTAAAAGTAACACACACACACACACACACACACACACACACACAGTTTCCTTTAAATAGCTACTGTCCCTACTCATGATTATTCTTGTGTATGCACAGTTTTTTCACTGTCTGTTAGGTTCTACCATCAGAACTAAAAGACTGATGTTGTTGTGATATTTACCTAATGTAAAATTTCAGAGATCCAAGCATATTCATCTATAATTTTCCAGAACTTTATTGTCTTATAGAGTATAAAGTATTACTCACATTTTACATCTGCCCTGGGCAGTAATAAGCTTAAGATGTGAAACGAGTACAATGTGAATTTGGGGGACATTTGTATACTGCCACTAAAAGGTCAGTTTCTTTTATGTACTTTGTGATAAACGTGGATGTTGATATCTAGGGACAAGACAATGAAAACTAATGGGGCATAAGAACTTTCTTGGTGACCTCATGAAGCAATTTATGGTCCTTTTATCATCCCTCATCTGATGTTGTCATAAAAATGATCTTTTAATTAAATATAACAGGAAAACTGCACCCTCATTGGCCTGTTTTAGATCCTGGCATGTTAACCTTCAGTAGGTAGCAACAATTCTTACTTTTTTGTGGCACTAGCAACATTCAAAAGTGTTCTACATCCAGGGAATCACACTTATAATGCTAGCTACATGGGAGTCTGAAGTCTGAAGATTATGGTTTGAAACCAGCCTGGGAAGGAAAGCCTGTAAGACTCATCTTCAATTAAACAAAAACAATAAGAAAAACAAAAGAGAGTTGTGGTTTAAGTAGTACAGTGCCAGACTTGAGCAAAGATAAACCTAAAGCACAGTGCTCTGGCTGAGTTCAAACCCCAGTACCAACGCACAGAGACACAACTATGCATACGCATGCATGAGTTCTAGAACATTTTCAAAACTGTGATCTCTTATATATACACAAGAAACTGGAAAACTAAAAAATATTCCTTTCTGTTGAAAGACAGCAAGTAATCATGAAAAGATAATTGGACTTCAAGGAGAAATAGCTAAACTTTTACTAAGCACCTACTATATGCTAGGCATCTGCTGACAACTTTATTAAAAATTTCAATTCACATAATAGGATCCTTGTTTTTGCGGATTGGTTTCCATTTCTTGTTTTTGTATTATATTTTTCCATGATTGTGAGTGCATTGTCCTGATCTCAATGTCCTCCTCTAAAAATGGAGTAAGAGAGAAAAAGAAGGAACAAAGTGATCTCTACTCTAATATTAAATGTCTATAGAAATAAAAGGATGAAGATAGAAATAAAAAGGGGCATCAATAAAAGAGTATGTATTGAAAGTGCCATAGTTTATCCACTGTCCTTGATTCTGAAGACCTACACGGTCAAAATATGGTTTCTGCTATTCACAAACTTGTAGTCTAATGGAGGAAAATGATGGTAATATAAAAGGTAAGTGGGAAAAGCAAACAGAGCATTGGTAATGAAGGAGGAGGCAAGGCTCTGCAATTAATCTGTTTGCATTTTATCTTTTTTTTTCTATTTCAACATCTGTTAAAATGTCTTCCTCTGGGTCACAAGGAAATATAAAACATTTTGTACTTTAAGCTGTGATGGTTAATTTTATGTATCCACTTGATTGAGCCAGACAAGGGGCCAAACCTTATTTCTCATATATTTGTAAGGATGAGTTTGGAAAATCATATTTTTTAATCAATGAAGTTTGCCTTCACTCATGCTGTGGGTACCGTGAGACTCAATGAGACCAGAGCAGAACAAAACACAAAGAGGAAGACTTTCCTGTCACTTTTTTGGGCTGGAATATCCATCCTCACTTGTCTTTGGACATTGATGCTGCTTTTCAAGCAAGCTGCCTCAGACCCAGCACTTGCACAAATTGTCTCCCCTGGTTCTCAGGCCTGTGGGCTTGTATTAGAGCTATGTCACCTGTGTTCAGAGATTATTCTGGACTTCCTGGCTTTAGTAATCACATAAGTCAATTCCAATGATTACCATCCTGGCAAAAAAAACCACACATGTATGTGAGAGTGCACACATACCCACATTTCACAAGCACACACACACACACACACACACACACACACACACACATGCACCACGTATTGGTTCTGATTCTTTAGAGAGCATTAGAAAATATATTATTAAACAAGATCATTTAAGGCTCTTTTGAAAGCTTTAAGAAATTTACTAAACAGGATAATGATATCGCTAAACTGCATGTATAAATCCATTAACTGGGCATCATGTCTTTCCATCTTCCTAGCTATAAAATTCTAACAACCCTAAATAAACATCCTCTGGGTTTCCTGTGAATAAAGGAATTAATTGTTCCTCAACTGGGGTCAGTGGCCCAAGAATTCAAATCAAGTAGAAAGTTTTAATAAGTCTCTGTGACCATTCTTTTAGAATGTGAATGCTAATGACAGTACCTTAAGCACAATTGGTTACTTTTCTCTCAGAAGAATGAAAGGAAATAAGGTTAAGAAGAAAAACAAACAAAAAGTTTTCAGATTGTTGTTTTCCACACTTGATGGTTCAATGTCTTTTCAGGTTTTGATCAGACTTGAACATTTTCCTACCTGATTTTTTTTGCTTCATGAAGACCTATACAAACCCTTTTGAAGCTGTGCTGCCCAAAGTATTGTGCCTATCTTAGTTTTCAATGTCTCCTGTGACTTTGTGTCTTCAAATTTAAATTCCTTTGATGGTATATAATTTCTTTATGGTTCAGACTATATGCATATTTGTCCTACCAGTCTTCTCAAAATCCCTGGGTTCCAGCCAAGCTAAATCAACTGCAGATCTTTTTTTGTCTTAGATCATTCAAAAAAATAATGCTACCTGAGTCCGGTAGTGTGACCTAATAGTAGAGTGCTTGCCTAGCATGCACAAAGCCCTGGATTGGATTCCTTGGTACCACATATGCATAAAAAGCCAGAAGTGGTCTGGTGGTAGAGCACTAGCCTTGAGAAAACACAAAGTCCATGAGTTCAAGTCCCTGAGTTCAAGTTTCAGGACTGGCAAAAAAAAAAATACCCTGCTGTGCACATTTATGTGTAACATTTCGAGTGAGACCTTTGTTACCATAGGTGAATATCTGGAGTTCTTTCCATAATTCCTCATTGGAGAGGAGGAGGAGCCAACTACTTGATGGGTGAGCTTGGGAGAATTTGGGAGCACGCTTAATTAAATGGTGAGTTCTACAGGATGTGTTTTATGCAATATGTGCCTTCTCTGCTCCTCCCCATGTAATAATGATGCCATAGCTGGGCTTTTCTAGCTGTTGACTGATTGGGATGATACATTTAATTCAGGAGGGTGTAACAAGTCTATTTGCTTCTAGCACTAAGCTTAATTCTTTTTCAAATCAGATTTTTCAGTAAGTCCATGATGGGAATTTCCATCCCCTTACCTTTTCCATATAATGTTACCCAATCAAGGGACTGAAGAGACTAATGTACTCATGAGTCTCAACTCCACCTAAATGACAGGGGTCATATAAAGTGTGTTTGTGGGGTAGAAGGGTAAAGACCAGGAAAACTTGGTGACCATATTAGAATTTTGCCCACAAAGTATCACATAACAAAGGATAAAGACCTACCTATCTAGACAAAAAGGCAGAAATAAATACCTGTTTATTCAGGGGATTGTGAGCTGTACACAAGCAATTTACAGATGATGACACCTTTGAGGACTCTAAGGAAACATGGACCTTACTTCAACAATTGATTCTGGAAATCAGCAATAAGGTAAACGTTAAAGCAGGAACAGTTTATTGTTTTAGAGCTTACTATTTTCCATTAAATTAACAGGTCATATTTACATAAGGATAGTCATTGTCTACAGCTGCAAATGTTTGCCCAGATCCCCAATATCTCTGATATTTATGACTCTCCCTAATTCACCTGTCACAGTTTTGTTTCTTATTTTCTGTTTCCTCAAAATCTTGTACTTTGTTACCCTAGGACGTCTGAATCTATTTTTGTCCCAAATTATTCAAGATGAATAATTTCTGAGGGCCCATGTGTTCAACCCAGCACTTGGCAGGTGACTGAAAAACAGGTTACAAAACACTATGAAAGTTCAAATTGTAAGCCAATTTCTTGCAGACTGATGACTCATGATCTGGCTGAACTGGGAGGCCTGCAGAGCAGAGCTTCTCAGGTGTGTATTCCCAAGCAGGAGACCTTCAGGAGTCTGTCAGCTCTGTGAAAATGAGCTCCAGCTACTTCTTTGGGAATGGCCACTCATTCCATTTTCTTTATTCCTGTCACCGTGTGCTGATTTAATTATTCATTGTGTGCCTTTGACTTTCAAGTGTTCCATTTGAAAAATAGGGTTCCATAGTCTGTGATAGATGATAGGATACTTTCTAGACAACAACAACAAAAAAAAACATAAATTAGGGCTTCTTTACTGGGTAGTTATTAAATTCAACTACAAACTTGTTTGTGTGCAAAAATTTAAATTCTGGAGCATTTGTCTCCATGATTACCGTATTCCATTTTAGAGGCTGTGGGTTTCTTTCCATAGCTAATATTAAAGGTTTGTTAATTTAAAAAACTGAACTTACTGATAGTATTTATGTCATTTATGTCTGTTTAACCTAAGATAACTAAGTAACGTATGCTGAAGTTAAAGAGTACACCAATAAAATGTATTAACCTAGCACCACCCTCTAATCTTATTGTAATATGCCAGATTGGAAATGTACTATTGTGTATATGTGGTTTGGAATTCAAAGACATTTAGGGGATCCTAATAAAGGAGAAAGAGAGAGAGGGAGGAGGGAGAGAAAGGATGGGGAGGAAACAGAAAGAAGTGTACATGGAGAACATATACATCTAACAACAAGACGGAGGTAGGTGATTATGGTTAAGTTGTTTACTGTATGGACAAGTCACTTAAGCAGATGAATTAAATTATCAAGCACTTTGAACACAGAATCATCAAAGAAATCAAGTAAACTCTACTAGCTAAAGTAATATTATTCCAAAATTCATCTGAATATTTTCCCTTCCCACCTTTGTTTTTTTTTTTTTTTTTTAAAAAAGAAGCCGAGTCTGGCCCTGGTGGCTCATGCCTGTAATCCCAGCTACTCATGAGGCTGACATCTGAATATCAAGATTTAAAGCCAGGATGAGCATGAAAGTTCGTAAGACTCATCTCCAATTAGCCACCAGAAAATCAGAAGTGGCACATTGTCTCAAGTGATAGTGTGTTAGCCTTGACCTTAAGAACTGAGGGACAGTGCCCAGACCTAGAGTTCAAGCTCTATGATCGACAAAAAAAAAAAAAAAAAAAAAATCCCATCTTTGCTTGCTAGAGAAGGCAAACGAAAGATAACATGGCTTGAATTGTAGAATCAGGACCAAGCACTGCTTTTTAGCAGAGTCAAGATCTTATCTGAAATGCATTACTTTATTGAAAATATAGTTTTAACAACTGTTGGATTAGGTTTTAGGTAGTTGCAAAATCTGGAAACTGAGAGAGAGAATGAGAGAGACCGAAAGAGATTGAGATTTGAAATGATAACAAATCATCTTAAACAGCACAGAGTCCAGAGGCTCCTTCTCTTCCTGTACTCATATTCCAAATATGAGTATATTTCTTGAGTAAACTTGGCATTTTTCTTATGGATTACAAATCCACATATTCAATAAAACTTTTGGGGGAAATGGACATTTTTGTAACAGTCATTGGTACTGGATCAATGCTTGAGAATCTGTAATTGGGAGCAAAACTTTAAAAATAGCATTTTTTGCACATTTCAAACCGACAAGTGCAATGCCTTATTATTTGGTGAAAAAGATTCATTTCCAGGAGCTCATACCCCTCCCCCCACGGCTCCAGAAAATTACATATTCATTGCTGTCCTTAAGTGCTCTCAGTTACACAGTCTCCACATAGTATTTCAACACGAGGTTAATTGCACCTAAAGAAAAGTTTATGATTAGTCCAGACAGGTACTTTTCTTCATTGTCAAATGCCATAAATCCATTAAATTCCTATCCATCTTGTCATCTTCTCCTTGAAGACTTGGCTATATGACCTGCAATACTAGCTCAGTTTCGTGATTATAATTGTGATTGGCAGAGAGCTTTCTGAGTTGCAATAAATTCTGCCATAGGCAGAGAAGGATTTGTACCAAACCAATTCCACTGTGAAATTTGAATTTTTTTAACTCTCTTATTACCAGAAAAGGATCTCATTTGAAAGAAAGAACCAATGCAATGAACAGCTAATCTGTGCTTTGGGGCCAAACAAAATAAAAGAATTCTTTAGAAAGGAACACTTTCCCTAGACACTGGTAACTCACACCTGTAATCCTAGCTACTCCGGAGGCTGAGATCTGAGGATCATGACTCCAAGCCAGCCTAGACAAGAAAGTCTGCGATTCTTATCTCCTTTGTATCTCAGAAAACCTGAAGTGGAGCTGTGGCTCAAAGTAGTAGAACAATAACTCTGAACACAAAAGCTCAAGGACAGATCCCAGGACCTGGTTAAAGTCGCATGAAGGACAAAATAAAAGGAACGCTTTGGGGAAATAACATGACCCTATGCTTCTGGATTTAGAATCTGCTGAAAATACTGCAGTATTGTAAAGCTTCACTTTACAATGACAGACCAGTTCTGGTGAACAAAATATTACCACTTCTACAAAACTTTTGATAGACAATGAAGTGAATGTTTCAGTCAGAAGGAGGGTATCAATTGTGGCTCATTCGTCTGGTTTTAATAATTGTACTAATATATCTTGGAGGATAAGACTTGAAGTGGTTTAGCAATATGTTGTTTTTCTTTTCCCCAAATGAAGCAGACCACTTTTCTTTAACTTCATTTCTTTTAGGGAATTCTAAATCTTTTAGATTGGTTTTCAGAGCCCAATATAATTGTGAACAGGTGATGGGAATTCTTGTCAGTGGAAAAAGATAGCATTTTTCTACACTTTATTTATTTTTGTTAATCTCTCAGAAGAATCTCTCAGTGGAAGATATTTCCAGGATTCTGTGATGCATGTGTATAAGTGTGCATGCACCTGTATGTGTGTGTGTGTGTGTGTGTGTGTGAACAAGTAATGCAGATGGCTGTGATACATGTACTCTTCCTTGAAATTTCTGTTGTTGACATGCTGGAAAAATTGATTACATAAATTATTTCTGTCCCCAGGTCCTATAACTTAGATGGCCGGCACTTACTCAGCTGGCCACCATAGGTCTCCCTGTCCTTGGCAGCAGTACAGGGGTAATATTTTTTGCCATGGATGAGCAGCTCTTGAAAATTTCTCCAATGTATTAAGCATGAACAAGCCTTTCTTTGACAACAAGCTGGCGTGTCTTCTCTTCGCGTTTATTTCTCTACAACGAACATATTTATTGAGGCTATTATGAGAAAAATCTCCCTCTCCATAAATGTTTGTCTTCCCCTTTGTCCTTTATATAGGATCATGAAGAAAGAATGGAGGGAAAAAAAGTAAAAAAGAGGGCCGGGAGTTTGGCCTAGTGGTAGAGTGCTTGCCTGGCATGCACAAAGACCTGGGTTTGATTCCTCAGTACACAGAAAAAAAAAGCTGGAAATGGTGCTGTGGTTCAAGTGGTAGAGCTCTAGCCATGAGAAAGCCCAAGGACAGTGCTCAGGCCCTGAGTTCAAGGCCCAGGACTGGCAAAAAAAAAAGAGAAATAACCAACCAGTTGCTATCAATTGTTTCATCTTCCAACCAACTTCTCAACTCATCAACTTATCAACTGTTCATCTTCCAACCAACTTGCTACTTAATAGCAATTTAGCAAATTATGGAATTCATCTAAATGTACACTCAGGTGCTAATTTTTTCAAACTGTTATTGTTATACTTCAGTCAATACAAAAGCTATTTCCCTAGCATCTAGAAAGGTGAATGTCTCTGGTATAGGAAACATTGCTGGGTTGTGTGGATTTATCTATGATCATACTTTCTTAGTCCATCACTAAAATAAAATTCAGAGCACATTTAATTGCTGTGGATGCAAGGCATTGTCATTTAAGATTCTGTGGAACCTGAAGTGGCAGTAGGATACTGCAGGGCTGAGCTTTCTCACCCAGGTGTGTTTAGTCAGGGAACTGAGAAAGCTGTTGCTACAGTTGCCTGCTTTGTGTTCTGTAGTACTTCTGATCATCTGCAGGGCTTCTTGAGTACTAATGTACTAGTTGGAGGAGTGAGACAAGGGAAAGACCTCTTTCCCTCTGAGACTTGGGTAGCTGAGGAAGGGTCATAGAATGAAATATATTGTGTTGGGGCACCACTGGCTCCCGTCTGTAATCCTAGCTACTCAGGAGGCTGAAATCTGATGATTGTGGTTCAGTCAGCCTGGGCATGAAAGTCCATGAGATTCTCAAGTCCAATTAACCTCCAGAAAACTGGAAGTGGTGCGGTGGCTCAAGGGGTAGATCGCTAACCAAAGAGCTCAAGGACAGTGCCTAGGCTCAGAGTTCAAGCCCCATGGCTGACCAAAAGGAAAAAAAGAATAAATTATACCATTATGATAATTTACCAGGTAAATATGAGATACACTTCCCATCAAAACTCTTGTGTATAATTAAATTCCATCAGGTTCATGTGCAGGACAAACTATGTTCTTTTGGGGGTTCAAAGAGAAATGACCATACTAACATTTGTATTGTTCTCTCTTTAAATAAAATGAAGATCATATGTAGGGCTAAAAAAAAACCCGGAATAAGACAGAGCTCCTGTTGAGCTTCTGTTGTTGCTGCTGCTGCTGTTGCCACAGCTTCAATAATAGGTTTATTTCCAAATTTATAAAAAGTCTTTTGGTGAAGATATGGAAAAGTATGACTAATATAATTCAGAAAAGTGGGTTTTTAAAGTACAAAAGTTTACCTATCCCTCATCAAAAATCAACAATCCTACATAAATAAATGAAAAATGCCATATTTTTGCAATGATATGTTTCATGGCTTTCTTTGTAATGAACCAGCTCTATAATATTTATCTAGAATATTTATATTTATCTAGAATAGAACTAATACATTATATAGCTCCAAGAAAGTGTAAATGACTAATGCACTCAACAACATAGATAAATCTCTAAAACAATCTCTAAAAACAAGTTTTTTGTTTTTTGGGTTTTTTGTTTTTGTTTTTTGTTTTTTTTGTGTGTGTTTTTTGTTGTTGTTGTTGCTTTGCCAGTCTTGGGCTTGAGCTCAGGGCCTGAGCACTGTCCTTGGACTTTCTCAAGGCTAGAGCTCTACCACTTGAGCCTCAGCCCTACTTCCAGCTTTTTTCTATGTATGTGGTACCGAGGAATCAAACCTAGGCTTTCGTGCATGCTTGGTAAGCACTCTGCCACTAGGCCAAACTCCCGGCCCCAATCTATTAAGTTTTTAAAAAGAGAGAGATGGGTGGGGGGGAGGGAAAGGAGGATAAAAATGTGAGAAGAGGTGTTAAGGTTCAAGTAGTAATGCATCCATTACCTGAGGAATGTAACTGTAACCCATCTATACATTATCTCAGCAATAAAAAAACAATAAAAAAGAGACATAAGTGTATATGTTATGTGAGTATATTTTTCTGAAGTTCAAAAACAACAAAAATTATCTGTGGAGATACAAGTTAAAACAGTAATTGGAGATTGTAGGGAAGAGATTGGGAGGGCACAAAGAGGATTTTGTGGACTGACAGAAATATTACATATCTTGAGTAAGCTGTTGTTTATAAAAGTACATATTTTCATTTATGAATCATTGACTCGAAAACTTAAAAATCAATTATAAAAAGTTAATACTTAAGATAAATTGATAGATACATCTTAAGCTTGTAGTGACTGGTAATATTTGAAAAGAGAATCCTTTGAGAGAAGAGGTGACACTGGTCAAAAAGAAATATACCCATTACCTGACTTCTGTAATTGCTACTCTCTGTATATTACCTTTACAATACAAATAAAATTTTAAAAAGCAATAACGAAAAGAGAACACTTTGGGTTGTGTGAGATATTTTTATCATTTAGTGTGAAAATAACTACAGAAATATGAAGAAATGGTTGAACTTCAATCTCTCCCTTCCACTGTATACAGCCCTTAAATCGAGATGAGTTGTATAGCTAGGAGAATTATTCTCCTAGACCCATAAAGACAAAAAATGGTTACAGTAGTGAAACAAATAAACATAGCTACCATCTCACAGAGTTATCCTGGTGTGTGTAACAGCTAAAATCTGCTAGATAAAAGTAATGTAATATAATACAATGCTATAGTCTTCACATTATATACTATTTACCTAAAGTCATTCACCTTATGTGTTACTTTATATTTCTGTAATCTTTAGCTCCTTTATCTTGCCCTACCCCTTCTCTGATAGTTTTATTACCTATCTTTGTGCATTTAACATTTTAAAAGACTTCATATATCTGTCAGATTATGCAATGTTATGGGTTCTTTTTTTATTGTTGTGCTGGGGCTTAAACTCAGAGTCTGAATGGCTGACCCTCACAGCATTTGCTCCCAGGTTAGAACTCTACACTTGCATCACAAGCTCTGCTTTAGGCTTATTGGTTGTTAACTAAAGACAAAAGTCTCATAGACTTCCCTACCTGAGTTGGCTTTGAACTGTGATCTCAGCCTTTCTATGTAGCTATGAATATAGGGCTGAGCCACCAAGGCCAAGCTATGGAACATTTTTATTTTTGTATGGATTAATCTTTTGCTTAATATCTTTAGTTACATCGACTTGATCTGTTTTATATATAATATATACTATGTTATCTGTTGGACATATAACATTTGCTGTATTTCTATATATGTGTACATCTATCTATCTATCTATCTTTTCTTTTCAAGTCTAAGTCACATTCTTGTTTCTTCACAAATATAAGACCTCATTGTATTCTAGACAGGAAAACTTACAATTTAGGCAGTCTGGGTTACTTATTTTAGTGGTTTTCCTTTTTATTTGTGCTACTAAGATTGGAACTCAGAGTTTCTCACGCCTGTTACTCTAGCACTTTACTTGAACAGTATCTCTAGCCCTCAGTGGTTTGTTTTTGTTTTTGAAATTGGGCCTTCCTTTTTCCTCCTATTCCTGCTTTCTGCCACATCTGAATAACAGTCACTATGCTCAAGGCTTTTTTTCTCCTGTAGAGATGAGATCTTAAAAACCTTTATGGCCAGACTGGCCTGGAACTATAATCGTCTTGATGTTAACTCCACCATCCTAAATAGCTAGGTGACAGGCATGAGCCTATTTAGAACATTAATCCTCCTGTTCTCCCTCTCTCATGTAGCTAGAGTTACTAGCATGAACTATTAGTGCCTTGCTATTTATCTCTAAGTGACCTATATTTTGCATTGAGGATTTTTTCTGTATTATCCAGTTGTTTTATTTATTTTTTGTCAGAATAAATCTGGCTATATTTGAACATAGTTCGTCATCCCTACGCTTATTTTTTTGAAGTGTGGTATTTGGTGGTTTCAGATGGGCCCCCAGTGTACTTGGCATGGTCTTCTCAGGTTTGATCAGAAGTTTCTCACACAGCTCCAACTCTGGTGTGACTGCTAAGGCCTCAGTCCCACAGAAACAAACACCTGTTAGAGCTCCTGGAGTTCTTGCCCACAGAATGTGCATTCCAGCACTCAACCAAGAAGCTTTAGAGAATCTCCAGGTTCCTAGGTTCGCCTCCCAGTGAAACTCACGTCCCTCTTATTCTGCCCCGGAGAGTTCCAGTTTCTCAAAGCCTGCAGTTCTAACTTTCTGCCTCCTCAGCTGCCTCTTTAGTGGAGTGGACCTCTGCTCTACTTGGCCTCTCTCTCTCCTCACCATGGCAAGAATGTACAGGAAAAAAGCCAGGATAGTCATGGGACACTTTATGTGCTTTTATTGTGTCCGGGGTTGTAGTTCTGCTCTACTTGCTGCTCTGTGCCTGAGAGTGGTTGTTTCATACCTCTTGTCTAATTCTGTTGTTGTTTTCCTGCAGGAGTTCAAGTCCTGTGTCAGTTACCACATTACTGCTAGTAGCAAAAAAAGAAAATGCTTTCTTTTTGCAAATGGATATCATGTCATAATTCTGTTTCTCTGAGTATGAGACACATACCTAAATGTGAGATAAATACTTCATTTATTTCTATTTTTCAGTTCTCTAGAGACTGAAAAGCTCCGTGTGTCTGATAGAGAATACTGATCACCAAATAGTGTGTTAGATCCTATGACTTCATTCAAAAGAATGAGAAAAGACTTGCTTCCTTACGATGTAGTCATAACTAAATCCTGAGTTTTAAAGATTAGTTTATAATATTATAATTTTATGGCTATTTTGCTTAAGGATAGCTTAGAATTGGTTGTAATCTTAAGGCAGGGCTTCTGAGAAATGATTATACAAAATGTGGTAATGAAATGCTATATAGCCAATAACACTGTTAGATGCCTACAGACCTCAATATCCATCATATAACAGATGAAAAAGCCTGAGGTCCATTCTATGCAGAAAAAAAAGTACATTTCTATTTTTGGCCCAAACTGTGTCCAAAATATTTCTTTTTTCTGTTTTTTTCTTTTTTCATATATTTTTATTGTAATTATAGAAGGGTTACATTATATTCACCAGATATAAGGTGAATTACTTCACAAACATTGATACCCTTTCTCATGTCATGGTCCCCATTTCCCTCTCCCCACAAAAATATTTCTTTTAGTCATTAAATATTATAGATGAATGCTGACTGTACTGGAAAGAAATGGTATTAACTGAGAAAGTTACATGAGATGATCTTCTAGGGTTCTGAACACGTACAATATGGTCTACCTGGTTGTAATCTAGAGTCTACTTAGCTAAAAATACACTAAGCTGTACACTTCAGATGAGTGGTTTTTTTTATTTTGTTGTATTTGTTACACTAGTAAAATTGCCATGACATTAACCACATTCTGTGACCATAAAAACATCCTACTGTTCTTTCTCCTTGGTCGTTCTCCAAGCTGTGTTATATGGTTAAGCCCCTTATAGAACTCAGCATCCTGGCTGTTTTGCTGTGGATGCTTAAATTGTAATAATGCTGGAGACCTGGTGACCTTTGAAGAAAATTCCAGAACTCCTTGCTAGTGAAGAATAAAGTAAAACTCCCACTAGAGTGGGAGTCATAAGCTATGACCCCATCCTTCCTCTCTGACTTCATGTGTTCTAGGCCCTCATTTAATAATTCTTTAAAACTTCAGTTCTGCTCTGATCTCAGGGATTTTTTGTCCATTTACCTTTTGCCACCAGACTCTTGCCACCAGTTATATCTGCCTTCTCTGAAATAGCAATCCCACCTTAAATATCAGCTTCCCTTATTCTGAGGCTTTCCCCAAAGAGCCTAGTTAGAAAAGCCATTGCAAGCCCCTCGTCATTCTTGTCAGACTACTTTATTTCATTTTCTCCACCATGCCTGCACACACATCAAATTATTTTTATAGCTGATTAATTTATTTATTTGGAATTGGTAGCTTTTGCTCTCCCACTAGAATATTGAGTACTGTACCATATCCCAATCACTTGTGTGTGGAAGCTAATAGTATTCAGAGTATGTTTTGACTGGCTTTGTGGCTTTGTCAGGAATTATTATAATCACTGATACCAAGAATACACACACCCCCCCACACACACATATATTTGTTTTGTCAGTGGTGGGATTTGAACTCTGGGCCTGAGCGTAGTCCCTGAGCTCTTCAGCTCAAGGCTACCGCCCTATCACTTGAGCCACAGTGCCACATCCTAGAGATGCGGCTCACAGACTTTAGTGCCCGGGCTGGCTTTGAACCGTGATCCTCAGATCTCAGCCTCCTGAGTAGCTAGGCTTGCTACCGGGTAGTGATAGAAAAGTAGGACCATAGGAATGTGTTCTTGGGAATGTATCTTGTGCCCAGTGCCCTCTGCCTCAGCTGATATTTGCCATGAGTTGATCACTCAGAATGTACCCATGAAAGTCATGAGGCAAAGACTTCCTTTTCTCTTCTTTTTAGCCTAAGTGTCCAGTGTCTGTCTCGTATTCTACAGACCTTGTTTTTGTGCTTTGCAATTTCAGCCCCATTCCAGCCTGGGGACTGCCACAATGGATTTCCTTCCCGATGGATCACATTAGGAATTCCTACCATA
This sequence comes from Megascapheus bottae, assembly GCF_031878675.1. Taxonomy (NCBI): domain Eukaryota; kingdom Metazoa; phylum Chordata; class Mammalia; order Rodentia; family Geomyidae; genus Megascapheus; species Megascapheus bottae. Next base: position 47,012,344 of record NC_143518.1, on the reverse strand, counting down.
GTCAGATTATTTTTAGCCAATCTCCAAGATCTGGAATCCTATCTGACTCTTACTTCAGGGAAGAAACTCCAAGACATTAGGATTCCTTGATGAGTCAGAGACAGGACTAAGTTTACAGGTAAAAGAATCAAGCAGCAGGGAAACGGGTACCAAGACATGTGAAAGGGTATCAATGTATGTGAATTAATGCACCTTCTATCTGGCAAATATCATGTAACCCTTTTAGTAATTACAATAAAAAAAAGAATCAAGCAATTCATATTTTAGGGAAAGGTAACCTGGCAACCACTACATACATTTTAAATGTGAAGGGCTTGTCCGATTACACCCTGAGTCTCTAACGTCCAAGGATAATATTTTGAACAGGCTTCCAAACATGAATTACTCCATCTTATTTTATATCACATCATAAAAGGTCATATAACTTGTATATCAGCTTAGCAATGATGGAGATCCTTCACTTCCCACCCCTTCTGTGTGAAGCCAATATATTTGTCCTTAGTTTTATGACTTTTAGGTGTCAACTTCCTCATGTCATACATGTCCATGGTCATTGAATGTGCTAAGACACAAATACACAGGTTTAACATTTCAATCTTCTTGAATTGAAAGGTCAGTGTGATTAACCATACGCCAGTGTCATGTAGACACTAAAATGATCTGTAAAAGAATGTCTTATCTCTGAGCTGTTTTCTTTGAAGCTGTGTGTTAAGAATCCGTGTTCTTTTGGGTTGCTTCTCTGTCTCATTCAGAAGCATGTTCCATATTCCACATAATTGAACAAAGTCCACGTAATTGAACAAGGCTTTCCACATCATTGAACAAACATTCCAAATGAGGCACTCCTGCCTCTGCCACAGCTGAAAGGGCGTTGTTCGGTTTGGGTTGGGTTGGGGTTTTTGTTTTTGTTTATTTGCTTGATTTTGTTGAATTTTGTTCACCTTCTAACACTGAGGAACCTCATCGACAGTTTCAAAAGCCACAAGCTTCATGTGAGTATTTCTTTACTGTGCCTGTAGAATGTGGATGCATTTCTGGAAAACGTGACATTTTATCTAGAGCTCCATTAATTTGACCATTTGTCCTCAAATCAGGAGGGTGAAGGAAAGCTGACTAAAATGCTGAATCTATTTGTTCTTCTGTCCCTTTTTCCCTTCCCTCCCTCCCTCCCTCACTCTCTTCCTTCCTCCCTCCCTCCCTTTCTATCATTTAATCCTTTATTAAAGATGGCAATGCTTTTTATTTTTGTTATTTTACCATTCTGTAATTATGGCATGTTCTTATATAAAAGAACATTTCTCTGCCATAGAGTTTCAAAAAATAAAAATAAAAAAGATGGACAATGAGTATTATCCTTACGTTTCAAAGTCTAAAATATTGAGAAAAAGATATGAAATTGTTTAATGACAGGATGGAGTTTGTAGATCACTTAAACTCAGGAATATGCAGTAAATCGTTGTGCCATGGGCTCTGACTGAGCAGGCAGGCAGGGATAATAGAACTGAAGGTAATATTCAACAGAGTAAGTCCTTTGCCAGCCATATCATGTGGCAGGATTTGCAGATCCTCGTCCTTCATGCTGCCTTTCTCAGATGTGTGGAATTCAGGACTGGCTGTCTAATACTCTCATTAGCAAGCTGGGTGTGGTGGCTCATCATAGTTCTCCCCATTCAACCATTTCCCCAACGCCTACCCATTCCCACCAGGCAACTAAACCTATATCACATTGTCTCAGGGGTTAACTTAGATGCAAACCATGATTTACATCATGTTTTTTTCCTCAACTTTTTTTGTTTTGATACATTGTTTTTCTGGCACCTAATACTTTAGCTTCTATTTTCCTTTCGGATTCTCTAGTAGTATCGTTATATTTATAGTTTCTAATAAAGTTTTCAATCAACTCCCAGAGCTGGATTCAAAATCCCTCACTAATTCCCAGAACATTTCATTCTTGCGCCTGAATAGCAGGTGTATGTTACGATATTACTACCTTTATACTTGCCTATATGCTAAGCATTTTGTTACTGTAACATCACTTTTGCCTATATCATGTTTGCAGTATAATAGGAAATGAAAAACATCTGTACCACTTTGCCGGGTGGGCAACTATAATCAGATTTCTTTCCTACCTCTGTTCTCTATGACAATCTTAGACACAAAAGTGCATTATTTAGAACACTGCTCCAGTTTCAACATAAATGCCTTATAACTTGCATTTTTCCAAGAGAGCCCCCAAATAAAATCAATTACAGATAAAGAGTCCATTAATAGAGAAACAGTGGAACCAGATGGAGGAATAGCTCTACTATTGCTGCCTTGAAATGAGTGGAGCCAACATAAGTATTTCCAAGGGTTTATTCCTGAGGAAAAGCTGACATCACGAATCTCAGAGGACTGTGATTCTATCATCTTCTTTTCTAGGAGTTTGTTTTTTTTTACATAAAATTTCAATAGATCTTCGAGGACCTACTTCCTGACAGAGAAGAATGAAGCAGGAACCGGGCAGAGGGGCTCCAGAAAAATGTGCTGAGGTTTCAGGGAAAGAATCTTAAGAAACTGGAACACAGGGGTTCACAGGGGCCTGGCCCCCAGATGAGGGGTAAGGGTGGAAATTTCAACATCATGAGCCTGTGGATCTGCCAGAGAATCAGCCTCAAAAGGAAGTAGTCAAATGTGAAGTATTCCAACAAGCCATAAGAGCAGTTTTGTTTGTAAGAACATTTATAATAGGGTCTCTGGCAAGACCTTTTTCTCATAAGGTCTGAGATTGCACCCAAATGGAAGTTAAGATTTAAATTACTTTGCAGCGAGTGATCTGTTACCAGTATGCATGCCAAGGAAGATTGGGGACAGTTTCTGAGCGGCACTGAGTATTGAATTGGAATGAAGTCATTTTCTTAACCATCTCAAAATCAAGCTTGAGTTCTGCCCATAAGCTCAGACACTCCATAGATGTAAAAACTATACCATGAACATCCAGGCAAGATGATTGGGTCAAGTTCACGAGACTTGAAAGATGCTTGCTTTACAGACTATTTTATATACCTAATTTTTAAGTAGTTATGCAAAGAGGTTACAGATGACAAGTAAGTTTATAAGAGCACTGCATTTTGATCCATACCACCCTTTCATCCTTCTCCCCATCCTTCCCAACCCCACTCATCCCCTCCATTCTCCTCATTTTATAAGATATGTGTTAGTGTTATAACTGCATCCTCCCTTCTCTTTATTACAGACTGATTGGGAAGAAAAGCCATCCACATGGACAACTTCGACAGGAAGCCAATGTTTCTATGAGCTATCAAAACATTTCCATTCTTTTCTTTTGTATTGCATTATAGTGATCTGCTTCTGTATGCTTTCCACAGTGGACTAAGTTCCTAGAAAAGTCAGCTTTGTGTTTTCATATTCAGTACAGTATAGACCAACAGTCTCCAAAATGTTTTCTTTTTCTTTGATCATTATGATTGAATTTCAGTTACATGTTAATAACTAGGTAGTTTTCTCTCAGGTATAAATACATCTTAAGGGTTTGACCTCAAGATGCAAGAAAAATAAATCATATACACTGTATTGTAAATAAATGACAGGCTAAAGGCCTGTTGTGACTCAGTTGGTAGACCACTAGCCAATGAAGCAAATCTTTCAGGTCCTGAATTAGACTCCCAGTCTCACACTTAAGGGGAAAACATAACCAATAAAAATAACCAATACTTTTGCCTGGTGCTGATGGCTCACACCTGTAATTTGAGCTACTCAGGTGGAAGAGATCTGAGGACTGGGATTTGAAGCCAACCCAGGCAGAAAAAGTCTTATCTCAACTAACCACCAGAAAGCCAGAGGTGGAACTGTGGCTCAAAGTGGTAGAGTGATATCCTTGAGCAAAAAAAGCTTATGGACAGTGTCCATGTCCTGGGTTCAAGCCCCATGACTCACAAAAATAAATAAATAACATCAGAAAATCTGACTAGTTCTTAATGGCTTGTATGTACAAGATATCACAATCAAAGCAGGGCATCCCCACTTTACAATGAAGGTATTCGAATTCATTTTTCTTAGGCAACATACATGAAGAAACATTGAAATAGAAATTTTTAATCACTAAGCTTTCCAAGCTCATTGTCCTGATAAGAAATGCTATGTTGAAATGATTATTTTAGAAAGAATTATTATGTGTGTGGACTCTAACAATCAACTTCTATGAATAAAAATCTACTTTTCTGGATTTTTTCTAGGTTTTTTTCTACCTTTTTTTGCATCTAACCCTTTGTGTAAACTATTTCTCCTTCTGGAAACCATTGTTATTTCATTTCTTTCTATTAGCCATTATAGTCAATAGTCATTTCAGCTAAGAAAAACATCTTTGTCAGTATAAATCACATTTGTTCCTTTCAAATTTTTCATTGTTTTTCTGTGAATCTTCTAGACCTCAAATATCTCACAATGGCCCTTTTGACACAGTTTGCTTGAAACTTGGACCAATAGAATCCATTCCAAGGGGAAAATCTGATTCCGGAATGCAAATAAATGATGACATTAATGTAAAATCTATGATCATGCAGTAAAAACAATTAACTTAATTATCAAACAAATATTGAGCAGACATAATGGGTTTCAAAATAATGACAATAAAAACAAACCTTTTATTTAGTTCCAAGTCAATGGCAATTATTTAATCGTTTCTAAATCTGTTATTTCTGAACTCGAGCATTTTAAAAGTTAGCTTCAAGAAAATCTTAAATCATAAGTAAACTTGTACTTTTTTTTTTGTAAACTTGTAACTTTAAGCCCAAAAAATAAAGTTTCAACACTTTGATGGACTATGTTTCTCATTTTGCAAATAAACTAATTTCACCTTTTTATTACAGCTTCTATGAAGGTCAAATTATATTGTGGCAAATTGTATTGTGATCATTTCAGAGCCAGAGATGTTTACTTCTTTTATCCCCTATTTCAAATAATATTTAGTACAATGAAACTCTAACACAAGGATTTTGGATTACCCCTTGAGGGTTTTGCTAAAGTGGTTGATCTGAACTTATTTATGATGCTTTTTAAAAATCCATGCTAAGAATGATTTTTATGCCTGAAGCATCGATGGGAAGGAATAAAAATTAGACAAAGGTCTGAGAATTATAAAACATTAGGTTTACATGGATCAAATATAAATAAAAGATCAACCATATATATATATATTTTTCTTTTTTGGTGAATAGAAATCTATGCCAACAACATTCAGCTAGGCTACTTTGTGTGAAATTTACAATTTGTGTGACACAATTATCATCTGGTATTTCTAGGAACAATGCCATCATGAAAACTGACTGGTAATCTTCAGTGGGTGAATAATTTAAAAATCCCTATCTCTTCTCTTAGAAAGTGAGAATCATTTAGTTCAAGCAAGCCCAGGAAGTTATCTATTTCCCTAGTTCACTCACATGTATATTAAAATTTCTAAGAATGGTATCAGGATGAGACACCATTTTTAGGAGGAAAGGAAAACTTTATGCTGGATTTCAAACTGGTCAATGAATGTGCAATAACTACATGGAAGCCACTTCATAAATTAAGTGATAATGCACAGCTTAGCTAGGTGCTCTAGAAGCATCTAGGTGCTCTTTGACTTTAGAAGTAAAAGAATTAATGGAGAATTTTGTGGCTGAGTATAGAATCCCAAAGAGTTCCAAGGCCTTTGACAGTTTTCTGGGAGCCTTTGAAAACAACAGCAGAGAAGGAATACCCCTAAAATCTTCACAGGCTCCAGGTTCATGGATCAAGTCCACATATTCCTTCAAGTTTTCTAGATGTGCCTGCACAGATGCTGGAAGGAAAACTGGATTACTTAAAATGTTTGCACAGTAAACCAGTGTTTGACCTCAGATCAGAATAAAAGATTTTGCCTGAAGTTTGTTACCTTCATTACAGTTTTACAAGAAAATTCTATTGCTTATTCAAATGATGCTATTCAATAATAAAGTATTCCTTTTCATGCAGAACAACTGGTAAAAATGATCTACTTGAAATTACAATTATGCACCCTACAGAAGTTTTACTGATAAAGTCACTCAGCCCAGAGATGTTTCTCCAGGATTTTTATGCCTCTGTTATCACACTGAGCCTTCAACACTCCATCTCCCACCACAACCTACCCGGGAGGCCAGCACATCACATATTTATTTTTCTTTCTTTCTTCTTTTGATCTGGTCATATGATTTATCCAAAAAGTGATAACATCTAATACACAGAGAATTTTCCTCAGTGTAGAATTAAGCCCAGATCCGGGATAAATTCTTCAATGCTAAACATCTGGATCAAAAAACAATTAAAATGTTGAGTGCACTTCAAATTTCTAGACAATAACATGCCATAAACCAGGTGAAACACCTGGCACATTTTCTGCTAGTTAATTGGAGATAAGAGTTTCCAAGTGTTTTTGAGTTGTGGTCCTCAGATCTCAATCTCGAGTACAAAATCAACGACCTTCATAGGGTGCTGTTGTGATGAGCCCAACAACTTCGGGACTTATATCCAATTTTTAAAGCTAATTTTTATAGTTTCATTTAAGGCAGATGAAGCATTAATACTTTACTCATTTTTTCATAAACTACACTCAAGGAAGAACTCAAATAGTGAAATTCGTTAGAAAGGCAAAGTCAAATTTCAAGAAAATCAGCACCAGGAAGATGGCTATTGAAAGGGATGGGAAGGGGTGAAGAGTAAAGGGGTAGACAAATGAGAAAGCGGGGAGAGGAATGCAGTCAAGATTTCAATGTCTATGCGACAAAATGAAGAGTGAGGGGAGAGCTGAGTAGGAAAGGATGGGTGAGAGTTGAAGTAACATTGCTCAAGATGTATTTATATCTTACTTTGTTATCTGTACATTGTATATATGTTTATTTGAGATAGGAAAGGGAAGGGGGGAAACAAGATGGGGAGGAGGGAATTGGGGACAAAAACATGAGAAGGGGTATCAATGTTTGTGAAATAATGCACCTTCTATCTGCCAAATATAACTGTAACCCTTCTACTAATTACAATGAAAATTTTATAAAAAGATGTATTTATGAATGGCTTCATTGACTGGGAACTCTTTTGTTCAATTACTTAATAAAAATAAATCAAGTATCTCCCTCTTTTCTCTTACAATTCTGAGCATATTTACTCAGTGCCTATGCAATGGGATTACCACATATATAATTAAATTTTCAAATTAAGGTAGCAGTAATTTTTATTTTTATTATTATTATTTTTTGCCAGTCCTGGGCTTGAGCTCAGGGCCTGAACACTGACCTTGGGATTTCTCAAGGCTAGAACTCTACCACTTGAGCCTCAGCACCACTTCTGGCTTTTTTCTATGTATGTGGTACCGAGGAATTGAACCAAGGTCTTTGGAGCAGTAATTTTTAAAAGAACTTTCTTTCTACCACCAGTCAAGAGCAAAAGGAGAAGACACAAATTTCTTTTCTTTCTTTTTCTTTTTCATTGTTTTTTTCTTCAACCTTTCTGCTACGCTGCCTTCTGGTAAAATATGTTATTCCTTGTTAAGAAGCAACTTTATTGAACTGGAAATCTCATCCTTTTGCTATTTATTAATATAGTTTTAGAAGAATCCTCCTATTTTGGTTGGTAGATGCTCAGATGGATTTAAATGTGATGCACTTGTTGACTGTTTAGCCCCATGGGAACTTTGCTGAGACAGACTTACTCAGGCTTCCTTTGAACACAGAAATGAAAATCAATAAACAATTTGAACTTCTTCGAGGAGAATTTTTCTCCTCTAATGAATATACAAGCTTGGTTACAGCTTAATTCAGAGATTGAATTTAGTGAGTGCTTTTGTCTTCACCATACGCATGACAAACAGAAGCTTCAAATAACATGCCCCTATAGGGAGACTTAATGTCTTTAAAAAAAAAAATCACATACTCCCATCCAAAGCCCACATAAAAATGAGACAATGCAAGTATAATAGCATTTGTTTGAGCTAGACTATAGAGAAAATATTCCAGTGACTGCCCAGTGATATATTTCCTATCTATGCACAAAGAATTTAGAAAACCAGCAAGTGGACAAATAACACAAAAGACCTTAAATAAGTCAATCAACTAAATATTTAATCTGTTAGAATACTGTGTATTTAAAGTGACAGAAATGAGGCTTGGGTGTGTCTGTAGGTGGAGAGTCATGGGATGCTAACAAGTCTGCTTCTCCCTTTCTCTTTGTCTCCCCAGTTAACTTCATTTCCTACCCTGTGAAGAAGCAAGGCACTCCCAATGTGACAACAAATAGCTCTTCTAAAGAAAGGGGTTGAACATTATCCACAATAATTAAAAGAACAAAGTCAAGTTCTGGCTCCTTCGTAGGGTTCTGAATGGGATCACACAGTCATTTCTACCTCTAGCCAAAGGATAGAGATGTACCAACTGACTTACACGTGCAAGATCACTTTCTGATATCAAGAATAGCATCAACTCCTGGAAAATCTAGTTTTCAGTAATCTGAGGTAATGGTTTGCCAAAAAAAAGAGATAAGGAGACCAAAGTATGGCTAAAACCACATATGAAGACAGGTAGAACAGAGTTGAGACACGCTGATTGAAGAATGTTACTATTGCAGTCTCTGAAGATCTGCTGTTAATTTGGCCCAATAGCCATAATTTATAGCACTAAATACATATTGATGAATAATAACATTTACTTACCAATAAAATGTATCAATTGCCCATTTCACACTACCTGTTGTAAATAACTCAAAAGTCTTATTTACTTTCATCTTTCTTCTTCTTTTATACTCTTATCATTTGGCTTCTGAATTTTTTATACTTACTGGAGCAATGGATGGAGACAATATTACAATTTGTACTAACACTTGTACTCCTATATTTCTCTCTGATAAGAGAAGGGGGCAGCAAAAAGAGGAGCCTGTACGATTACCCTCTTTTTATCCTGCATAAATCAGGAGAAAATGGTCCTTCTGCTGTTTTATGACAAGGCCAGTTAAAAAAAAAAATCCCACAAGTGTGGTAATTTAGGTGATTAATGATGGATGATGGTTTGGGGTTTATGGATGGGAGAAAATCATATATCTTTTTTGAGCCCAGAGAAAAACATCAATTCTTTATTATAGTCATAGATTCTTACTTTTAGTAAGTATCTACTATTGGTTTTTTATGGTAATTAAAAAATATTCCAACAAAACCCTCTACCAGCTTTCTCTTTGTAATGGCGGAACTTAATTCTCATGTCCTGGGCACATGTGCTGGCTGGATTTTTGACTTACTTTGAAAAACTAAAATACACTAAGAGTGATGGTAGTTACATCTTAGGTCACAAAAGGCATTGCAGCTTTTGCCTTGCTCTCTCTCTCTCTTTCCTCCGTTGAGTCCCTCACTGTAGGGAGACACATGGGCAGCCTTTGAGAAACGTTGCTGTGTTAAAGTACAAAGCTCTATTAAAGATGGCCAGTAAGAGACTTGTAGAAGCTTCCAGCCCTTAATCACATAAAGGAGGCATTTTGGAAATGGTGCCTCTCATACCAGTTAGCCTTATCCTCTATCTTTAACTTCAAGAGAAAACCTGAATGAGTACCTCCCACATTCAGAACAACCCTCAGGGTATGTGAGATAATACATATTTGTTGTTTGAAGCCATTAAGTTTGGCAGTAATTGGTTACGCAACAATAGATAACGAATTCAATACCCAACATTATTTCCCAGTGCTCATCAAGACACAAACTTCTTCCACGTATTAACCAATAAATTAGTCAATCAGTCAGACAACTGAGTATGCATTTGCTACTTACTCCTTCCATACTCAGCATAATCTCACATTTAACCTCTCAGCACCTTCCTTATCTCCTGTTACCCAGCCTAATCCTCTCTCAACACTTCTCTCCTTTGAATTTCTAATTTCCCAGCCAATTGCATGGAATGTGGTTCATAATTTTGCTTTAATTGGCTTATATATGTTATATTTGGCAACTTTCCCAAAGGACAAGGGTCTTCATATTTTAAAATATTTCTAAATGTATTTTTGGACTCAATAAGTCTTGATGAATTGAAGGAGCAATTCCTTGAAATTACTTGACTCTCAGGAAAATGAAGTGTGTGGCTGTTTGCTTTGGAGCAAGTGCTATACTGCAGTGTTAGGCAGAGAGAAGTATGTTTTCCCCAGAGTTTCCTACTTTTATCCATTCTTACTTCAACAAACTTTTACTGTAAAGGCTCAGAGAATAAATATTTTAGCCTTCTTGGCAATATGCAGCTATTAAGTTTTGCTGTTACAGCATACTAGTGGTGACAGACAAAAAAGTAAAAGAATGAATATGATGGAGTTCCAATAGAACTTTGTTTTAAAAAACAAGAGGCGAGCTAATCTTGGCTCTTACCTGATAGTTTATGGATCCAAGCTCTAAAGTAAATTTTGCAACATTCTTACACCAAAAGAATTGGCTGGAAAACTTGTTTCAAAAACAAATGCACTCTCCTACTGTATCTCTAAGTGAGCACATTTGATCATCTTTGTATTGTGAGAAATCTGGAAGGAAATCTAAAAGAAAAAAATAATCAAACTTACTATTTTCCTTGAATCAGGGGCTGCGTTCACAGAGATGCAGGGCAGAAATAATAATAATAATAATAATAATAATAAAATAATTTCTTGATGACCAGGATTTCTGTGATGTCACAAGGTCACAGACTTCATTAAAGGACAAGTAAGTATTTCAGAATTCACAACTACATTTCTTACATTAGAGAAGACAGGCAACAAGGGAAAAAAACACTCCCCTAATTCATAAAGAAAGATTAATGTTCCACAGGAAATTTTGATCTTATACTTGACTCTATAAGTGTAAAGGATAATTGTGCATGTGTGTGTGTGTGTGTGTGTGTGTGTGTGTGTGTGTGTGCCTGCCAATATAGGGGGCTGAACTCGGGTCGCAAATCTGAGTCAAACCACTTTTAGTATCCCTAAGTTTTAAGATTCAAGGTTAGTATTCTACAACTTGCACCACATCTTTTGTTCCCACTTTTTTTTGACATTACCTAGGTGTGTTTTAATTATCTGTTTTGAGGTAAAAAGAAATATGTCAGTTTGCAAAATCTAATTTGATGCCTGGGTATGACAATTCTGCAAGTTCCCAGCACATACAGAACTACACTAAGCACTGAACTGCTGCACTCCAGTTGAACGCTCTGCCACCATTTAAGTAATAGATTCATAGTTAGCCTCTTGATGAGTGTTATTGGGGCATTACAAAAAAACCTCTCAATTGGTTCACTATTTTTAAATTATCAGTTTTGTCTGAGATAGAACCCCTCACACAGTAGTGTACCACTGCCCTCCCTACAGTCTGCCAGGTACAAGCACTCTCCCAGTAATGGTGCCTCTGGTGAGACATGGCATTATCACTCTTAGCTCAATAAACCAAAAGGTTGAAGGACATTTGCTTGGGTTGGCATTTGAGCCACAGTTCTCCTTTTACTTATGGGGAATCATGTTCGTGGCTGGTTCTAGGTCATCTAACCTTTGGTCTAAGAGGTGTAATTGATGCTTCAATCTTCTTGTCATCACTTGGTGTTCAATGATTTTTTTTCTACTTAGTCCCAAATCATATCATAGTTAATTGGGAATATTAGTCACTCCGCTGTTCTGAGAACCACCAGGATTATTCTTGTTTTATCTAGGCATCTTTGGTTACTGGTCACATGACCTCCAATTATCCCTCCCCTCCCATGGCCCTTGCCATATTATACATCCAAATTGGTATTTCTGATATCCACATGTGGTATTCATCTTTCCATTTCTGACTTAATTCACAAAAGATATAAGAAATTCAATTTGGATAGGGTCTCCTAGAACACAGAAATAAATTTGATGTAAGCAAATGGAACTGTATCAAAAGAAGAAGCTACTTCCTGCCAAAGTAAGCAATCACCAGAGTAAAGAGCTCACAAAATAAGGGGGAAAAGTACAAAATATTCATTCCTTATCCAGAGTGTATAAGGAACTTTGAGAACAACCAAAAACAAAGAATCCAATTTTTAACTTAGAAAAGGAGATAAATAGACTTTCAAAAAATGAATTAAGCAATCCAAAACATTCTGAACAAGTATTCAGCTTCATTAACTGTCTGAAAATGTAAATTAGAACCTCCATGGAGTGTCACTTCACTCAGCAAATTTTTTATACAATAATTACTATTATTATATAAAAGATAGCCAGGTGCTGGTGGCTCATGTTTATCATTCTAGCAACTCAAGTTGCTGAGATCTGAGGATGGTGGTTAGAAGTAAGCCTGGGCAGGAAAGTCTGTGAGACTCTTATTTCTAATAAACTACCAGGAAAAGCACAAGTAGCACCGTGGCTCAATTGGTAGAGTGCTAGCCTTGAGCAAAAGAAGCTCAAGGACAGACCCTAGGTTCAAGCCCTAGGACTGGCCAAAAGAAAAAAAAAAAAGACAAAAAAATAACAAATCGTGGAGAGATGTGAAGATATAGAGATTAGCCTTCTCTCATGCCCCTTCTGTTTGGAATATAACTTAGTTTATCCACTACAAATACCTTAGCCACTACAAGAAATTTCTCAAGAGTTAAAAGATACCTACCAAATGATGCAGCTTTCCCACCTCTGGGTCTGTATCAAAGAAAAATCATAATATCCAAGAACCAGCTCTACATCCATGTTTGTTAATGCATTAGTCCCCAAAGCTAAACTACATCACCTCTTAGGTCTTAAACACTCATTACCAGTGGATGTGTATGTAAAGAAAGTATACATATATGCAAATGGAGTGTCCAACCATAACAAAAGACTAGTGACCTAGCATTTCCAGCAGGAAGGATAGAACTGAAGGACGCAGTTTTCTTCCCACTTTGTTATGGTTAACTGGAGAATAGGAGTCTCTTGGACTGTCCTGCCTAATCTGGCTTGGAAACAGATCCTCAGATCTCAGCCTCTGGAGTAGCACGGATTATAGTCATGAGCTATGCCTCACCATGTGTCATTTTCTCTACAAACAAAACAAAACAATTTCTTTACCAGGTTAAAACTTTGAAGATACAGAAGTTGGATATATAATACAATATGAAGTACGTGATAGAAATACCTATATAAGACTCCAGTCTGGCCAAAAAAAAAAAGTGGGCAATATTTGAAGAGTCATACTAGGATGTCAAATATGCGATATAACAAATAAAAAACAAAATTATAATATCAGTTTTTGTAAGGGTTTTCTATATGCAATCTGGTCTCTATCCTAGGCCTATTGAATGAGTTATACAGTACTCTAAAAGTTTCCTCTTCTTTCCTTTGGTTATTAATAGTATTGTTTTTATAAATTTAATAAAAAGAAAATAATTTGATTAGCTGGTCCCAATTCCTCTATGCAAATTTTCATGTATAATAATCATAGATATAGATGTGAATTGAGCTCATATTTGTTTCTTAAACTTGATGACATTGGGGTTTTTGGAGTAATATTGAGGATTAAACTTGGGGCCTTTTTATGCTAGGCAAGTGCTGTATAACTTGAGACATGTTCTAGTCCTATATGTGCATTTTAGTCTAGAAAATTCTTTGTTATACTAGGGCTATGGAGTTCATTGTAGGAAATTCAACAAAACCGTTACCTTACATCTGTGACATTCCAGTTGTACCCTTAAGTATGGCAGTCACATAAGTTCTAACATACTGCGAAATGTCCCTGTAAGGGGAGAGGGGAAGGATGAGGGAGGGAGGGGAGGGCAGAAAGAAAGAGGTAGAGTTTTTCTCAGTAAAAAATTCATGGACATGGAAAGCATATATACATATCCTGGGTAAAGTGGAGATAAGAAAGGTTTTCTAACCATACAACATTAAACATCTGTCCTAAACATCTTTTTCTGAAATAGATAAGAAAAAGAAGAACTTTCTTGACTTAAATTCATTTCTGTAATTGACTCAGTTCTTCTCTTTACATGTGTGAACAGCAACATCAAAGCCAGATTCTCCTGGGAAAACGGCACAGACTCAATGCCTCAGAAACACCTGGGACCGTCATTTGTGGGATTCCTCTCTAATGATTTTATAACAACCAGATGTTATTGAATCCATTTGCACACACAAATCCAAGCCTACTGCATTTTAACAAGCCTGCATCCAGAGAATTCAAGGGAGTAGGAACAAGAACCAGACAGCACGCACAATCTGGTGTTTAAAAAAATTAAAACTGTAAGTCCCATTAGAAAGTTATAATCTGTGCGTGAATGGGCTTATTTGAACAAAACAGAAGATCCTTAGCTTAAAAATTGAATAAATTGATTTGGAATTCTCTCTTAAATTGAATTCTCTAATATATTATCTCATGATGATGGGTTTTGAGGTTTTGTTTTTGTTTCTGAGACAAGATCTTACTATGAGTCCCCAGGCCAACCTGGAGCCTTAGGATTCCCCTGCTTTTTGCCTTTTGAGTGCTGGGATCACAGGCAAGAGAAACCACATTTGGTTTCAATGAGATTTTTCAATGCAAACCAAGACACAGTTGTTTATTGAACTATGTTCTGCCCCAACTTATACTGAACAGTATTTGGAGATGAGATAGAAATCTGTGACGTCTTTAGGGAAGGTCCTATCCCAACATGGCTGGTGTTCTTACTGGGAGTGATTTCCTTGTACAAAGGTACAAGTGGGAAACCTTGATCTTAGATTTCTGGCCTCCAGAACCGTGAGGAATTTTGAATGTTTAAATCTCCCAGTTGATGGACGACATTTGTTAAGGCAGCTCTAGAAAGCTGATGCCCAAAGCATGCATAGGGTTAAAAATACAATAGAATCACAGCAAATAATCATTGTTATTATTATTGCTACTATTATTTCATCAACATTTTCCAAAAACAAGAAAGTCTCCTGTTTCAGACATTTTATGCCCTTGTCTCATATGAAGTAGTTTATTTTCATCAACCATGTAGCTTTTATTCTCAAGATCTACCAACTTCATTCATTATTGACTCTAGGCTAAGAATGGTATATGAGCGTCCGCAAACAGGAAAATCCTGTCCCTTCTCTGAGAAGTTGCTCTGTGCCAAAGATGTAACAGGAGTTAAAGAACATTTGTATGAATTGAAGGACCCTTTCTTGAGAGTTTTAACCAGTGAGGCAAGGAAGAATGCAATGCTGAATGGGAAAAGATTCATTGACATGGTACATTCAAACAGGTGTCATGTCTTCCAAAACTAGCACTCAATGTGTCAACAGAGCTCTTGAAGTCTTAACTCAGTTTTGCCCCATGTTAAGTGAACTGGAGATGCTAGGACTTCCTATGTTAATATGGGGAAGGTTGGAATATTTGCAAGTGAGAATGTTGGATAATTATGTATGACATGAATGCTTATAACCTAAGTTCTCTGAGCCTACATTAGGGAAGAAGGAAATCAGAAGGAAAATGTGCGAAGGGGTATCACTGTTCAAGAAGTAATATACCTACTATCTGACAAATGTAACTCCTTTATATATCATCCTGACAATAAAATAAATTTTTAAAAAGACTACACTAGTTATGGAAAGTAGAGGGATGGCATAAATGCTCTTGAACCATTCAGTCGCATCTATCCTCTAGATGTAGGGCAAATCTGACAGGAGAAAAGCTACTATTTAACTGTCTGTTAATGTAATTATCATGAAATGAGATCCCAGAGAAGAGATCTTAGGGCAGAGAAATGTGGTAGACAAAAGACACGTTTTATTTGTTGAGCACTTTCTCAGCTTTTGAAATTCAAGGCAGGATGGCTGAAAAGTGTGATGAGACAGAAAAACAAGAGGAAGCATTAGGAAAATTTTTACAGCACAAAGTCCTGGTAAAAGTCTTCACCACAAAGTAAGCCAGGTGACCACCATAAGAGATTCACAGACCTGGCAGTGAGACAAATCCTTGTCTCCTGCAAGCCTCAAACTTCTGCACAAGGATTGGATTTTTCAGCCACTCTCATGACAAGCCAACATCTGAAAAGACCTGTTCCCCATTTAGCTAACAGCACCAACCCATACACAAGAAAAAACAATAGATGTCAGTTACTTCTCTGCAGTGGTGTTGCAGAGTATTCCTGATGCTCTCAGTATATGGGCAAAAGTTTGGAAACGGAACTTTCCAACAGTGCAGAGAGGAGAATCTATGCCATGTTCCTTTCACTACAAACTCCTGTGTAAATACTGAAAATTTTTCAGCTATAAGACTTCAGGTGATGAAAACTCACAAGCAATGAATTGCCTCAGGTACATAGACTTCAATGTAAGAACACAAGAAATATAAAAAATAACCCCAATGATAACCCCATTGGTCAAACTTTCCACAGTAATAGATGCGAAGACTAATGGAGGTGGGGAGAGAAGAAGAAGGAGCAGGAAGGGGAGGAGCGAGAGGAGGGGGAGGAGAGGGAAGAGAGAAGTAGAAGGAGGGGGAGGAGAGAGAGGAAAGGAAAAGGAGGGGGAGGAGAGCAGGAGGAGGAAGAGGAGGAGGAGGAGGAGTGGGAGGAGAGAGAGGAAAGGAGGAAGAGGAGAAAAAGGAGGAGGGTGGTAGAGGCTTAAATAACTCAAAAGGATCATGTATGATTGACTAATAATAGAAAAAGATGACATAGATTACAACTGAATTTAAAGATGACCTAAAAAACAGCTTAAAGAGCTCAAAGAGAATACAAATAAAAAATTAAACTAAGGACAAAATGCAGGATATGAATAGGGAATCCCAATAAAAATCCGGAAATTCTGAAGAAGTCAAAAAAATGAAATTGAAATTATGGAAATAAAAAGTCCGTAAGTCAATTTAATGTTATGTGCAAAATGTCTCCAGTTGTGTGGGCCAACGACATGCAGATTATTAGGACCGAAGGACAAAGGAAAACTATTAGAAAAGAAGTAGTAGATGAAGAAACGAGAATAATATAAATACAAGTGGAACATGGGAAATATTTGAGAAATGATTAAGAAGCCAAACCTAAAATGATGAGTACAGCAGAATGAGAAGATATAAAGGCTAAAAGGGAAAGAGAATATAGTTAATAACATAAAAGAAGAGAAAATTCTAAACCTGGAGAAATAATCATCCAAACACAGGGCGCTTTTAAGACATTCAAGAGACCATACAAAAAAAAAGACACAAAAATCTTTTTCGTGTCCTGTTCCTGAATTATGCCCATTATTCTATGTTTATTTGGGGGGGGAGCAGTCGTGGGGCTTGAACTTAGGGCCTGAGTGCTGTCCTTGGGCTTCTCAAGACCAGAGCTCAACCACTTGAGCCACCGCACTACTTTCGGCTTTTGTCTATGTATGTGGTACGAGGAATTGAACCTGAGTCTTAGTGCATGCTAGGCAAGCACTCTACCAGTAGGCCAAACTCCCAGCCCCCAACTACTTACTTTTGATACAATAAAACCCACAAGGACATCAAAATTTGTCATCATATTATGTATGAGATAGCATGTTAGTCTATTGTAATGATATCATACTAACTTGACTAGACTTGAGCATCCAGAAAAGATAATCATATGAGATCATTTCCACAGGACTCAAACTCTAAAAATTTATGGGCTGGGAGGTATCCTCATACATGGTGGAACTTAGAAGAGGAGGAATTTCATGGACTATAATCGATAAGAAGGCATTACCCTTGTAAGGATCAATACCTATATCATGTACATGGGCTGGTTTTTTGCTAGATGAAATGAGTTCCCATGAGAGGGTTTAATAAAGTCAATGACTCCATGTGTTTTGCCTCTTCTGCCTGTGTCTACTCTCAATTCTCACATGGCTCCTGACATGTGAAGCTAGAGTACATGAGGTTCTCTCCAGATGGAGTTGTCTGTGTTAAATGTTTCAGCTTACAGAACCATGATCCAGAATAAAGCACATTTCCTTACATAGCCTCAGTTATTTCATGATAGCAATGCAGAACAAACTAAGGTTGTTGCACCTTGTTCCTTTGTCCATTAATATTTTTTGGACCCTTTAAGTTTTGGAGGCAATAGTATAAGCATGTCAAGAAAACTTCTATGATCTATTTATAAGTCTGGACAGATAGAGAAGTTAATAATTATAAGAAGGAACAATGGTTAAGTAAACAGAAAGCAAAAGTAAAATGAACTGAGAGGCATTCTATTTGCTTGCCTCTTGAGCTATTCCAAGTAGCACTGTATCTTAATTGGAATTGAGTGTGTATTTATAAGCAGTGGGGGTGGGGCATTGTTATATTCCGCTATCAACCAATAAAACAGAAGAAAACAGGTCAGGTTCATAGACAATTGGCACAACACTGGCCAACATTAGAAATGGGTTTCCATTGTATTCTAGCCTCAGCTAAGGAAGCCATTTACCATGTCACAGAAGGGAAATCCTGCCAGTGAGCAGAGCTCTGAGAAGTTCATGTAGGAATAACTGTATAGAGATAGTCTAGAGTCTGAAACACAGGGAGTAAACCATATTAATTAATGAAAGACTGTGTTTATGTAGCCTCTATTGAAGCCTAAATTTAAATTTCAGTTCTGACCTTGGAGTATTACGCATTCACTGAGAGGATAATTCACACACACACACACACACACACACACACATACACACACACACACACACACACACACGTTACAGAAACAAACATATTGCAGGGTAGTACATGATGTATGCCAAATCAATTATACAACATTTGATGAGGGGAAAAAGATTTCAGAGGAGAAAACACTGTGCATTAGGGCAGCATGAGAAGAGGTAAGGTTTAACTGAAACTGTTACATTTAATTTGATATAAAAAAAAAGGTCAGAAAGGAGCACAGTTTTGGTACTCTTATGATTTGCCAGTGCTGAATAGACTAATATCCGGAGAAGCATTCTATTAATAACACTCCCCATATCCATTTGTCAAGTTAGTTTGTCTATCTCACACATACATACACACACATCATCATCATCATCTCTATCACTTAGAAGACCAGATCTGAGTTTACTTTAATGTTTAATTATTGTTACATTTTAAACCTCTTTTGTAATGATATGAATAAATATGGATTGGCCTAAGTGAAATAAGAAAGATGCAATTCAAGAGCCACTTTAGGAAGGAAAAAAAAATAAGATGCGTTTTATTTGTCCGGGACTGACTGATGTCCAGTCTGTTGTTCGCATTTGGTGTCTGCCTCTGATAAAAATGAGGCCAGCTGATTTATTTGAACATTGTTTTCATGCTGACTACTTGACAAAAACCCTTTTAAATTGTCCTTATCAATTGTAGCCTTTTGTCCTGTTTTTAGTTCTTGTTTGGGTTGTCTTAACTTTCTGAACACTGGCTTAACTTTTTCTGTTTTAATAATAAATTTCTTGGGTCTATGAAATTCAAGTATTCTAGATTGTCTTATTTTTATGTATAGATTCAACTGGCATAAGACTTGTTCTTTTTTATGGAGCAGAGTGTTCTAATTCATATGTACTTTGTAACATGATCAAAATATATTAAATAGTATTTCTGTCTCCTCTGACATTATCACAATGGTTGGCAATTTTCCAACTCTGCTCTACTGATTCTGAAAAGTAGAATGATTTGTAGATCAGAGTTCTCTGTTGTGCTAAATAACATTAGAACTACTTTGCAATCCTGAATTGGGATCTATGTTCTACTCTCTGTCTAGTTCCCTCCTTCCAGAAACTCTCTTACACTTCTTATAGGTGATAAAGTATTTTGGCTTTTTACAGATGAGTAATAATATATTATTTGTCTCTCTGGGTCTGGTTTATTTCACCAGTTTCATCTGTGTTGTTGTAAATGACAGGATTTTTATCTCTTTCATGGCTGGATACTATTCCACTGCATGCATGTATGTACAATTTCCTTATCCATTTATTAGTCAAGGGACCAGTTAATCAGTTCATTTCAAACACTAGCCACAGTGACTAGTACTACAAAGGACATGGACATATAGGTAGCTGCTTGATGTGATTTCATTTCATTTGCAAAATACCCAGTAGTGGGATTCCTCAGTTATAGGTTAACTCTACTTTCATTTTTTTTTATTAGGAAGCTCTGAATTGTTTTGCCATAGCAATTGCCCAAATTTGCATTCCCGCCAACCACATATGAGAGTTCCTTTTTCTCCTCATTCTTGCCAATATTGGTTTATTTTGCTTTTTTCTTTCATAATGATCATTCTAACTGGGGTGAGATTATACCACACTGTGGTTCCAATTTGTATTTCCCTCATGATTGATGATGATGATGATGATGATGATATGATGATGACGATGATGATCTTTTTCTTTCATCTGTTCATGATCATATATATATATCTTATTGAGAAATTAATATAATTTTTCTACTTTTAATGATGGCCACATGAGTTTAAGATGTTGAGTTTTAGCGTCTGCAAGAATTTCAAATATTAATACCTTGTTAGATGAAGTATTTGCAATATTTTTCTCTCACCTATAGATTGCTTGTTCAGTCTACTGACCATTTTCCTTTCCCATCCAGAGGCATATTGACTGGCTATCACCACAATTTGTAAAAATTTTATTTGTTATCTAGGCTTTCAGAATCTCATAAAAATTTTTGCTTATCTCAATATCTTAAAGTCTTTCCCTTATATCTTCTTCTTGTTAATACAATGATTTCAGGTATGAATTGTAAATTCTGGGTCTAGTTTATGTTAATTTTTGTAGATGGTTAGAAGTAGGTTTCTAATCTTACTTTTATACATATCCAATTTTCCCAGAGCCATTCATTGAAGAGTTTGATTTTCTCTTTTTTGAAAACCAGATATGAGGATTTTAGATATGATGATTTATTGTGCAGGTTTCTGCATACCACATTTAGCATCAGTACTATTCTGCTTTGATTCCTCTAGCTTTGTAATGTATTTGGAAAGCAGATAGGGTGATATCTCTAGATGTTTGTATATAGGGAATTAATTTACCTTAGGATTACTTTGGCTATTTGGGGACTTCTGTGGTTCTGCAAGAAATTTGTGATTTTTTTCCTAGTTTTTTGACTATTGTCTATACTTTGATAAATATACTTTGATAAATATTACTTTGTATATTATAGGCATTTAAGTAACATCACATATTCTTTGTGTGGGGGGGGGGTCATGAGGCTTGAACTCAGCCTGAGCACTGTTTCTGAGCTCTTCAGCTCAAGGCTACCACACTACCCTTGGGCCAACCCCCACTTCCAATTTTCTAGAGGTTAATTGGAGGTAAGACTCTCAGGTCCTTTTGTGCCTGGGCTGTCTTTGAACCTTGATCCTCAGATCTCAGCCTCCTGAGTAGCTAGAATTACAGGCATGACCCACCACGCCTGGCCACAAGTTCTTTTTTTTTTTTTTTTTAAGTATTTGTTCAGTTGTGGAGCTAGAACTCAACACTTTTTTGAGCTTTTTTGCTCAAGGCAAGCACTCCGTGACTCTGAGCCACAATGCCATTTTCAGCTTTCTGGCTGTTAATTGTAGATAAGAGTCTCACAGAGACTTTTTGGCTTGGAGCCGTTATCCTCTGATCTCAGCCTCCTAAGTAGCTAGGATTAGAGGGGAGAACCAGTGGCACCCAGCTTGAATATTACATGTTCTTTATGTATGAGAAGATGTCTTTCTGATTTATGTGTATTTCATCAGTGTCTTGTGCTTTACATTCTAGATATCTATCATTTCCTTGGTTAATTTTATTGCTGGTGTGTTATATTTGGGGGGATTAATATTACTAGAATTGATTTCTGTTTCAGTCAGTTCATTATTGGTATATAAACATGCTTCTATTTATGCTACACCAGTTAGTGATAGGATCTTGATTTCATCAGAAGCCTCTGCAGGGCCACTTTTGCTTTGAGCAGTTCTAGAAGAGAAAAGGCTAGAAAGATCCTTTAGTTATAAAGCTTACTTTTTGCAGGGTGGTAGAGGAAGGAAAGACCATATGCTTGAGACTGTGCTTCTTGTTTATTGTTTTTTAGTACATAAACATCTGACAGTTAATAGCTCTACAAAAGACACTAGAAAAATAGTGATTGACCAACTAGAAGACTCATGTCAGTTTACTGTCTTCTCTGATAGGAAAGGATGAATTTTACTATATTCTCTTTTCTTCAATTCTTGTTAATATTTACTAAAGTGTCTGTGGAAATCATTCAGAAGTGAGGCATCTTGAAAATAAAAATGACAGTTTATCCTCTTGGCTTAGGGAAGTGCTTTAGGGGCATTTGATAAGCAGTTCCAGAAATCTGGTGATCATTTAAGTAGAGAGAAATGTGAGAAACCAGCAGAAATGTCCAAGGAAAACAAGGAGTCAACTGAGGCCAAATAGAAGAATCATGGTAACCTTTACTCATGGAAGGAAAGTCAGGCAGGGCATTACTGTTAACAATTTCAAGGGACTGTACTCTATCCTAAAAGAGGAAGAGTAAACATTCTGTAAAAATAAATATGCAGTGTGTTGAACATACAAATATATATGAGTAAACACATAAGCAAATCTCAGACAATTTTTGTTACTTTATTGTTTAAGGCACCAACATTCATAAAAATCTGGATTTATAGCAGTGAGATTTGTAGCTCTATATTCCTGAGTTATGTAATTGCACTCTTGTATTTGCTGAAAGTGTATTCCTATTCAAGGCCAGAAGGATTAATGTTGCTTTCTTGGTAATACACCAAGAAACAGTCTGATGTCTTTTAAAACAAAGCAACACAACACTCTAAATGTACAAGCAGCATTACTCCAGAAAACACATTTGTCTGTCAAAGCCAAATAGTGATCTCAATTTAATGAACGCCCTCAGTTTGCAGAACCCATTGGGGAAAGAAAGGTCTTCAGGGACAGCCTGAAAATGAACTGTACCAATTCATTAGGCAGCTTTTTCTTTAAAGTGAACTTGAAGTGCCAGGAATACTTGAGCAAAAGATTCAAGGGTTTCCTCAAAACCAAGAATGTTATACAACATAGAGCTCTGGATGATGAATAAAGAAAAGGTTGCTGTCATCTATAAGTTAAAGGAACTTGTTTGGTGCTCAGGCAATTTCTTGTACCTTTTTATTTTAAGATCACCTCAAAATATTCTTGGTTCAAGGAAAATAAACTTCTGTGTGCAACAAAAAAAAAAGCATCGCTATTTGATTCGTTCATTCGTTCATCCCCCCATTCATCACTCATTGTTACTCTCTGTCATGCCATCTGGATGTTTCGGTCACAGGTGCACATGCAATTTGCACAGGGAGATTAGGACGGCATTAATGATGTAAACACAGAACTGTGTTTACATACACCTCAGGGATTGAACATGGCCTTTTTGCGAGAGTTGCATTCCATAAGGCAAAAATCAAGAAAACAGAGCACAATGACTATTTGCAGATGTATCTTGATATTTTTCACCATTTATAGAAGCAGCCCTGTAGCTTAAGAGGCAGACCTCGGTACAGAACCTACATCAAGCTGTGCGTCCTTGAGCAGCTCTCTAGACATCAGAGCCCAGTAGGATGTTTTCTGAAGTCCTTTTGCTAGCTGTCATTGTTAGTAGGGAAGGGAGCATACATGCTCCATCTAGGAAGCCAAAGTTTAGTCAGCCAACCCCAGACTATTCTTCACCCCAGTTCTCCCTAGATTAGGTTTTCTAAAATTTAACATATTTCATTTTCATTTTCTACAGTACTATATGATGGAGCCTGGAAAGCACCTCTTTTGTGTTAGAACTTTTTAAGGAATAGACTTTTATCTCCTGATTACATGCACACATATGCATATATAATATATATAATTTCTGTTCCTTGCCTCATTTAAATATGACTCCCTATAATGAAGACGGGGGGACAGTGTAAGACTCAAATATCATAATATGTCAAAATGCTTTGTCCTGATCTATGTGGGGACTTTTCTAGTGTTTGCAAAGCAAATGCTCATAGCAGTTAACTAAGGTACTGAATGGATGGAACTTTGAATCATCACCTTCTCTTCTTAAGAAGCTAAGTTTACGTCCTCCAGATTTTCTAGTAGAGCATCTGTACTATATTGTAGGGTCTGGATGGTTGTTGTAATTGGTGGGTGGGCTGAATTGGGAATTATGCTAGGTATAGAGACAGAAACTTCATAAATTGTAATGAAATTTTCATCCTGGAAGCTGAAATTGGGGCATTTTATTCCTCTGCTCCCAAGATACCACTATGCATCATGAGATGAATAAAATTTTCTATGATTCAATGAGCCAAACTGGCCTCTCTCTTCACCATGCTTTTTTGGATCCCACAGTGCTGAGCAGAGATCCTGTTTAAAATAACAAGTGATGGGGCAGGGAGTTTGGCCTAGTGGTAGAGTGCTTGCCTGGCATGCACGAAGACCAGGGTTCAACTCCTTGGTACCACATACATAGAAAAAAGCCGGAAGTGTTGCTGAGGCTCAAGTGGTAGAGCTCTAGCTTTGAAAAAGTCCAAGGAAAGCGCTCAGGCCCTGAACTCAAGCCCAGGACTGGCACAAAAATAAAAATAAAAAAAAAAAAATAAATAAATAAAAGTGATCTGTGAGTACCCTTACTCAAGAAGAAACCAGAAACTGGGCGTCAGTTGCTCATGCCTCTAATCCTGCTATTCAAAAGCTGAAAGCTAAGGAACAGAGTTTGAAGCTAGTCCAGGAAGATATACCCAAGAGAGTTGTATCTCTAATTAATCAGGGGAAAAAGACAAACAGAAATGAAGCTCAAGTGTCAGATTTCCAGCTATGAGTAAAAAGCCAAGTGACAGTGTAAGGCTTTGAGTTCAAGTCTGAATACTGATATATACAAACACAAAATAAAAGGCAAGAACGGGGAAGTAGAATTGAGAACTAAGATCTCCTTCCTCATAACTATGCTATAAGTTTTGCTATGGTATATAACGACATAAATTTGGTGACAAAGGGCATAGATTCTCTCAGGATTCTGGAGTGTAGAAGGTTAAAGGAAGTACAAGGGTAGAAACCTTGCTTTGGGTCTTCCAGTGTATGATATTAACTTCCTTGTGGCTACATATCTCCAATTCTACTGTCTTCTCTCCTTTTCAGCTTATGTCTTCCCTTTTTCTGCATTTTATAAGGACATCAGTTATTGCATTTAAAGCCTTACTACATAAACCAAAATGGTCTCATACTATGATCATGTAACTTAATTTCTATGACAAAGACTTCTTTTTTTTCAAATAAACATTCACAAGTTCCAATGATGGGATGAAGACATTATGGGAGGAAATTACTCAAGGAAAACGAGTTAGATTATGTGTCAGATTCTCTCCTCGGTAAATTACATGTATTATTTTAACTTTGAGCATCAGAAATCTGTATTTGGGGCATAATTTTGCCATTAGCCAATTGTGTTCTTTTGGGCAAATCGTTTGATCATCTTGGCTTTCAGTTTTCTCATTTGCAAAATGAATGGTTAGATTAAATAATGTCTACTATTTTGGTGATTTTGTACAGAGTGCAGAATGAGGTGGAAGAGGGAGCTCTATTCAATGGTTAACGTGTGTGTGTGTGTGTGTGTGTGTGTGTGTGTGTGTGTGTGTGTGTGAGTGTAGTGCAAAAGATCAACCGCATAGCCTTGTACATGCTTGGCAAGCACACAGCACTCTTGCCACTCAGCTGGGATTTTGAGAAAGGTTCTCACTAAGTAGGACAAGCTGTGCCTAAACACTCTCTATGTAGCCTGGGATGACCTTGAACTTATGATCGCCTTTCCGTTCTTTCCTTTCCTTTCAAATTACTAAGATGATAAGGATTCACCACCATGCCAGTTAATATTGCTAATCTTGTATTTTATTCCTTTAGGAATGTCTCCTCCCATCTGTGCTACTATAAGAAAATGTGTAAGACTGTATAGTTTATAAATAATAGGAATGTGTTATCCATAGCTCTGAATGCTAAGAAGTCCAAGATCTAAATACTGGCATGTCTGGGGTTATATTAAGGTGAGGCCTTTTCTTCTAAGATGGATCCCTGACTGTTGAGTCAGCACATAGTAGGACAGACAGAATGGAGGAGGCCTCATCTCCTACATGAATTTGAGCATTCATGCATGACCTTATCTCCTCCCATGGCCCCTACCTTTGAATTCATCCACTGTGATTCATCCATTAGGATTAAGTTTAAACATGAATTTTGGAAAGATCATAAACATTCAAGACATAGTAAACCATAAAATTATATCTGTAATATAAAAATTTAAAAAAAAAAACAATGAAACCGTGATAAGAACAACCACTAGCATCTAATTTCCTAGTAAAGAAGAAAAGCAATACCCTAGGGAAAGAAATTTAAAATAATTTGATTCTTAGGGCTGGATTTGTAGCTTAACTAATCGTGTGTGTCTGCCTACTGTGCAGGAGGTATGGAAATCAATTCCAATACTATAAACACTGGTTCTTATGCACCCACAATTTTTAGGTATTATTGTAGGATTTAGGAATACAGGTAAAAATACCTAACTTAGTCCTTTCTTTTATGGACAAACTTCAGAACATAGCAAAACATTACGCCCATACCCCAGAACTGACATTCCCATAGGTGATGACAAAGAAAGTTCTCATGAAAAAGAAAAAAGATAAAAAGATTAACAAATCAAGTCAGCAATAATACTGTGGAAAAAGACCAAGATGCAAAGCCAAATCTTGTCTGCTTCATTGCTAAATCATGAAAAAGTAGATTCCAGTTGCCCTACCACTGAAACCCCAGAGGGTACAGCTTACTCGTGACCATCAAGGGATTAATGATGCATTTAAATTGTTCTCACCAGAGGTTATATATGCACTGAGCCGCAGTGGAGGCTGGAGCTGCATATGACTGACTGGTAAACTCCAAAAATCCCTCTGCATTTTCCTGATGAGAGGATTGATAACAGCCAAAGAATTGTGGCAGGCAGTTCAGGCATGTGAGCTCCCAGAAGGCTGTTGGATCCCATGAGATCAGCTACCCTGGTTCTATAAATGTTGCATGGAGAAAATGGTCCCCTGGCCAGATGTAGGCCGTGAGCATGCACTTTGGTTCAGTGAACTCCACCCTTCTGAGAAGGAATTAATCATCAGAGTAAGTAACACAGGGGGAGAGAGGGGAGACTGTGCTAAGTATACCGAATTTCTCCACTAAATGTCAGGATGAGCTGTAAATTGGGCAAGCTCAGTTCAACCCTGGTTAACATTTTTCTCAAATTCCCCAACAGACAGTTTGGCCTTGTTGGCAGTTTGCTCATAAGAGTCCCAGAAATACAGGATCCTTTCTGTTAAGTAAGCTTCAGATGAGAGCCACAGTAGAAATCACATCCAGGTTTGGGCTTCAGTAGGTAGACAATAGGCTACTTCTCACATAGAAAGGAAAGCGACTTGGTCACCAGAAAGCATCTTACCTAGGAGAAAACCATTGAGGATCAATTCCATCTGCAGCGACAGCAGTGGAACCGTCATCAAGGAATGTGGTCTTCATGAGAAGAAACAGGCTGTGGAAGGCAAAGGTTGGCATTGAAAGGAGTGGTTTTGGCAGGTCAGGCCCACAAGTCAGGCTTATACCTCACAGAGCTATAAGTATATAATAAAATAAAACATAGCCCTGCTGAGGGCCAACCTCAGAAAGTACCAGAGGCTGTCAGGACACCAAAAAGCCTGATTATGTGGAATCATCTTATTCACGAGACACACGGGAATTTTTTAGGGATTGGACTCATCTTGAATCTTTATAATTCTTTAAACCAAGTGGAAGATGATGGGGAAATAAAAAGATATTATTGTTGTCCTGACTAGGCTTATCATTTAGTAAGGTTACAGATGTTAATCACATATGCCATGTACATTTATGTAAAATTGCGTACTAGAAGAAGTACATAAGGCTGAGTAAACACGATAGGGGCATTTTACCAGTGTGGGGGTCAAAGATTTCTCTGTAAGAAGGTGACAATGGAGCAGAAATTGAAAAACAAGTAGGTGCTAACTTGCAGTGTCAGAGAGTACAAGTGACTGCCAAGGGAAGGAGAGATAGGCAGGGAGCCAGACAGAGATTCAAGTCCATGCATTGTGTGTGTGTGTGTGTGTGTGTGTGTGTGTGTGTGTGTGTGTGTGTGCGCGCGCGCACGCACGCACATGTGTGTACATGGTATTGTACAGAAGTATTTGCAAGTCGGATTTCTTCATGTTCTGTCTTTTTCATGAGCTTCCTCATTCTTCACCTCAGCTGCAATATTTCTTCCATATTGTTGATGAAGTTATGGAGAGAATTCCTTGCATACTTTATGGAAACCAGGCTTGTCACTGTCTTCCTATATTGTATATACTATTGTAAACAGCTGTATATGGTACTGTGTACAATAGTGTATACTTGTCTCAGTGCCCTCTTCCCAGTCTTCTCCCATCCTTTTCCCCTTTCCTCATTTCTGTACATCTAGCCATAGGGATCCCTTGACACTGGTTTTGCAGTCATGTGGCAAGGTCTGTGGTTGGCTTTTCTATTAAAATGGATTGTACCATACACAGAAAAATGATTCCACTTTAAACAAATATTCTAACAGAAGACAGATTACCTCTTGGTAAAGAAATTCCTCGCAAATAACAGCAATGAGTTTTGATTTTGATTTATTTACCTGAGAAAAGTAGGCTCCACCTTCAGTTTTGTCATTCAAAGATGTTCAATTGCTCTGGAAGAAGGAAAGGATGTATACCGAGGAAATAGTGAATTCAAGACTTACACCCTCAAATGGACTGAGACATTCGTGATGCAGGTATTTAAGGTTTATAACCCTGCTGCTGTGTTTCAGCCCAGATCTGCTAATTACTCTGTTGGATAATGTTATAGCATTGCTTGGGCTAGTAGTATTGTCTTGAATACAGTTTTCTTGGTTACTCATTTCCAGTGTAATGAAACCTACCTGTCCTTTTACTGGTTATCATTCATTGCTTTTTACCATCAAAATGGAAGAAACAGAAGTTTCTTGAAACAAAAGTTGTGGACCCATAATGATTTTCCTAAACAAGGTAACTGAGATATAAATTGAAGTTCTGCTGTTCCAAATGCAGTTTTACTTTCATTTACCTGCCAGATGATTCACATATGCAGTGATTTCAAAGCTACCCTGTCTTCATAAGAAGTTCAAGGATTCCTTGGGCGACATCATAAGACTCTGTCTTAAAAAAATCAACAGGATACCTTCTGAATCATTAATATGAGTGAATGAGCTTATTTTCTCTAATAAAGAGAGTCGGAAGATATCATCGGGTGACAAAAGCTAGTCTTAAAAATTGAGAACTATTTTTATGTTCCTTTTATTTCTTTCTTCTTAAGTAATTTACATTCCATGCCCAGACTAATATTCCATGATGTGAATGTATCTTAGTTTACTAACTCTCTATATATTTGGATTGTTTTCATTCTATCTCACTGCAGTTATAAATCACACTGCATTAAACCTGATTGTGTATAAATATTTAGATGGCATGAATGGTATTAAAGTTCAATAAAAGTACACATTTTAAAGTCTGTTGTATGCCTTTGGTAATATTACCAAAGTGCTGTCCAAAATGACTTAGTAACATTTACTTCCATTGAAAACACAGAGATTGAGTCATAGATTGAGTTCATAGAAGCAAACCTGGTTATATAGAACTTCATGTGTTTCCTGGGAGGAGTAAGTAGATTGTGAAGGAGACAGAGCAGGGAAAAGTAAGCAACCATACAAAGTTATCTGGTCATCAAGGTGTTCTACATATACAAGGGGGGCTGGAGTTGTCATCTGATGGTCATTTGATGAGTAAACATCAAGTATATACATTGACACTCCTGTAGAAAAGCAACTCAAGTAGACTAAAATTTAAGTTTCAAAAGGTATACAGTGAAAAATCTACTTCCTCTATAGCCCTTCAGAAATATCCTGTGAGAACACATTTTCAGGTGGTAAGAAACTTACTTCATCTTTTATTTCCTATCCAGGTATTTCCTTGTATAATTCTCTCACCTTCCCATTCATTGGAAGGGGTCAATTCTTTGCCACAGGTTAGCCCAAATAAAGGTAACATTCCATGAGAAATGAGAAACCCACTCTAAGTGATGGTGTTATGAAACATTCAATGAGGCTTAGTGCCCCATGTATCATTAGCATATGGTTCTAGGAGGAAACAAATGACACTTGCAGGCTTAGAGAAAAAAAGCTCCTTCATTTGTCACAAGATATGTCCGTGTCAAAATAAATGTTATACTATTAGAAATGTGTATGCCATTGGAATATATAATGAATGGGGTTGAGGGCCATTTATCTCTCTAAACTTTTAATAGACAAGGTTTTTGCCAAAAAAAAAATTAAGTAAGTATGTATCCAAGTATCCAGAGAAGAGGTTAGGAATTTAAAGACAAAAAAAGGAGCAACAAAATAAATACATGTACTAGATCCAGGTTTGCCAGGAACAGTGATAAGTTGCATGGCCAACTCACTCAACTTAGTTGGGCTTCTATATCACCTGTAATCTACATGCAGGGATTTTGTTAGGAAATGAAATTGAATCAGTACTTCCTAAAAAGCATTTGAATAATTTGGTATGTATGTAGTTTATGATTAATGATACTGTTGGTGTATGTATAATGCTTGCAAGGAAAAGTTTTATATTTTTTTCCTTTTTTTCCTTTTTGCCAGAAACAATGGATTTGAGATGTCTTAATATTACCCACAAGGATAAAAAAACAATTGACAGATCATTAAGGTTTAATCATCAGTAGAAAGAGTGGTATTTTATTTACCAGACAATCTTAATTTGCTGTCTAAATTAAATTAATTGATTAGCTAATTTACTGCTTAACAACATTTGTTACCTTAGAATAGCATCACTAAACTTTAAATGAGTAAAGTTCATAATAAACAATAGATTGGGAGATGGACCTCATTATTGCAAAGTTGTATTAAACACACATTCTAACCTATATTTCTAGGGCACTAGCACATTAACATATTAAAATTTTTAATCAGTTATCTAAAGCTGTAAGTCAATTATCTAAAAGTTTTGGTATAAAGTTTACTTAAGTAGGGTCTATGGTAAAGCTTTCCAATCAAGTAAGTTTCAACATTTTGTTAACGAATACAGAGTCACATACTGTTTTTGGCTTGGCTGGTGACTTCCTTTTCTAAGGATCTCAAAGTGTAGACTCCTACCTTGTGTGGTGCTGATCTTGAGCCTTGGAAATTTTATTACACAGCTAATAGACATGGAAAGGAAGAATGGAAAAGCCTGCCTCTTAAAAGCCTCACACAGGATAGGAGTCTAATTCCATTGGTCAGAACTACTCATATGGTTATCCTTAAAAACAGAGTTTCTAGTTGCATTTCTTACTTGCATTTCTTTTTTTTTAAATTTTTTTCGTATAGTTTTTATTGTAATTAATAGAAGGCTTATATGATATTTGCCAGATAGATGGTGCATTAATTCCCATACATTGATACCCTTTCACATGTATCGGTCCCCATTTCCCTCCCCCCCCACTCCCACCCCTCATCTTGTTTTCCCCCTTCCCTATCCAATTTCAAATAACCAAATACAAATATATCCCATATATCAGGTAACAAAGTGAGATACTGTAACAATATGAGATAACCAAGGGACAGAAAAAGAGATGAGAGATAACAGTACCTTAAGAACAACAATCATTCATTATATGGCTTATGTTTCTGCCGGGGCCTACCGGCAGCAAATTGGGGTTCCTGAAAGAGGGGGCAGGGACTGGAAAAAATAGAAGAGAGACAAACACATCGGGTCCGGGAGATCTGCAGCTCAGGCAAAAACTGCCGCGCCCCATTTATTCTCAACTCAAAGCTTATATCCCTTCTTGAGACCAGGGCACTGCCAGGTGTTACATCCAGATGGTTAATCAGGGAACTGTTGGGGGTTACATTCATATGGTAAATCTCAGATCAATTGAACAGGAGAAGGCCAAAAAACAATAAGACAATCAAGCAATTATCTGATGCAAATCAAAGTACAGTTTGATTCCACTCTTGCTCCCAACATGTTTCTGTATCCTAGAGATCCTTTCATTTAGCATCTTACTATATGGCCTTTTGTATCAAGGTTTTGCTGTATTGCAAATCTCTGCTAGTAGAGCCCAAGGTTTCTACTGATTATGACAAATGAGGGAAACCTTTGAGCCTAAGTTCCTTTGAGTCTGGCTTACTTCACTTAATATGATTTTTTCTAAGTCTTTCCATTTCCTAACAAATGTGGCAATGTCATTCTTTCTGACAGCAGCATAGAATTCCATTGTGTATAAATACCACATCTTGTTGATCCACTCATCAACTGAGGGACATCTGGGTTGGTTCCATATCTTTGCTATGGTAAATAGTGCTGCAATGAACATTGTTGTGCTGGTGGATTTAGTATGTCTTTGTTTCTGGATGATTGGGTAAATGCCAAGTAGTGGAATTGCTGGGTCATAGGGGAGCTCTATGTTTAGTCTTTTGAGGAACACGTACCATGAAAGAAAAGCATGAACTTCTGGAAGCTGCTAAATATATGTCATCAGTTAAACCCTATATGGAAGTGTCTGACTGTAAACTTATCCTGAATTCAGATGTTTAGTGTTCTGTAAACTCAGTATTGGCTTATATTTGGTATACAAGATCAGGAATGGAATAAAATGCCCATGACAATTATAATTGTCTATGCAAGTAGTCTAGTTCTCAATGGTTCTCCCATCTACAGAACAGAATTCTGCTTTCAAAATTTCACGTCTTGCTCAAAAATATCTGAGTAGGCAGATAGCCAGGCATGACCAGGAAAAATAGGTCCACACCCTGACATCTGAGACTTCCCAAATGTGACAGGCATCTTTAACTCCTGATTATCACACATCTTTCTAGAAGGTCCCCAGAACTGTATCCTGTGTGGGCACACCCAGGTCCGTTTAGGTAAAGTTAAGGGTGAACCTAGGAGTTTGCCCAGTTTCCCCACGCAGTTACCAAAGTGTGGGGAGAAAACAGGTAATGGTCACTTGGTGCCATAAATTCCTATCTGAACTTTTGGCTTCACCCTTGAGTCACACTGTCAAGGTTTAAGCTTTGAGAGGAAGGACAACTTATATGAAAGAGTTTATTTTTTCCAAAAGGAAACCAGGCACTGTTAAGAAAAGAAAGAAATGCTAAGTAGTCTATACAAAAGCAAATATTTATCACAGGGCACATAAGGAAAATTGAAGACAAGAAGAAAAATAAGGGAGAAAACAGATCGAGGAAATAGGGAGAAAAATGTATCCTGACTTCACAAGTTCGCCACATAGGAATTTTATTTTGCTTGCTTTGTTTTTATTGCTTTTTAAATTAACCAAAAGAAAATCTCTTATGGATTTGATAACAATACATCTGGTTCTAATAACCTTAGAAATCCCTATTTATAGACTTTAAATGTGTTGCTGAAATTAAATGTAATGTATGAACAAAAATTTCAAGATACATTTAGGATTTGCTTTCTCAATAAAGCATACCACAAAGGGAATAAAGAAATTCTTTACTGAAATTAGTGCTGAATTCTTTTGTCATGAGGATAGGAGTTTATATTCATTTCAGTGAAAGTACATAAATTGTTCTAGACAAGAAAAACAAAAGTAGCCCAAGGCAGTATTTTCATTATAGAAAAAGGCACATGTCCATGAATATCTAGTTTAATATTAACAAAAGTCATTCAATTAGCTATGCATGTGCCATTGTTATGAATATTTATTCAGGTCTCAGCTAAGTAACACTGGTATCTTTTATTCACTGGTTCAGAGATTCCAATGTTGCAAACATCACCCTTCTTGCCCTGGTGGGAGATAAGAGGATTTGAGTCTAAAAAAGACCTGACACTTCTCAGCACTGGAAATGCAAATTCCTTCAGAACTTTCAATGTTATGTTCAGGAAATTGCCTTTGTTGTTTTCTGATTTTTATTTCTTCTCTAAAAATCATTAACATAAAAAAATCTAATGAGATACTAGT
Source organism: Megascapheus bottae (assembly GCF_031878675.1). Taxonomy (NCBI): domain Eukaryota; kingdom Metazoa; phylum Chordata; class Mammalia; order Rodentia; family Geomyidae; genus Megascapheus; species Megascapheus bottae. The sequence continues at coordinate 46,978,399 of NC_143518.1, read as the reverse complement.
TCTCCTGTAATAATAGTCATTTTTTATTAAAGATCTAAAAACATAGACTTTCCTTCTCCTTATCCCTTAAGATAGCTAAAGGTGGCTAAAGGAATGAGGGAAACTATGTAACTCACAGGTGAATGAGACTAATTAGGGCAAGATAGCAAAGCCATACTAGACACACTATTTATTCCCTGTCTACGACAGACTTTGTCAATCATTTAGGATAGCCTTCCTACCTTTTAGAGACTCACTGTTAAATATGCACTTCTCAGTAGGACTTACTTGATATGTAAAACAGCTTTGTTCTACTAATTTAGATAGAATTCATTTATTAAGAACACAAGTCTTTGCATAGCACATGTTTTTCCCAGAAGATACTTGTAGCACCAACGAAACTGTAGAGCAGCACCAGTCCTGTGCTCTCAATTCCTTCCCACCTTCCTTTTTGAAAATATCAATCTGTCCAACCAACATCGGCTTAGAATTGCACATACTTCATATTCCCTCGACCCTTGTTTTCTTCTCCTTCCACCATAGGAAAGAATTGCAAGAATTCTCGAATCCTGTGCATTTTGTTTAAGTGTAACTAGAAATCAAACCCAAGGCCTTCTTCATATGTAGCTAGCACTGTCACTAAACTACATCCCCAACCCTACGGTTTCTTTTTCTCTTTCAGCCTTTTTTTATCCTCTTATATTCTCCTTCTTGATCACCTGTCACCACTTATTTTTTACAGTCTCTGTGCCAGAGATAGAACAACACACACACACACACACACACACACACACACACACACGGGCACACACACGCACGTACACAGGCACACACATGCACAGATACAACTTTTTCATGCTCTAGAAACATTGCAACATTCAGTTTTGGAGAAGAAACAAGCCTGTTTTCTGAAGCAAATGTTTGTATTACCTGTATTGCTGTATTACTCAGTTTTTTTAGTTTTATTAACTCGTTGCCTCCAAAATATTGTTTACTGATTAGAAATTATCTTATAGACATATAACTTTTCATTTTACTTACAAACATTACGGGAATAATCTCTTGATCAGAAATATTATCATGGCTTTGTAAATTTTAGCATAGTCCTTAGTTGGTCAATAATAAAACCTATACTATATGATGTCTTTAAAATTGATCATAGGTAGGTTTTTTATATTTATTTAAGGTAACATTTATATTACCTTCTTTCTTTAGTCAATTCCTAGTTCCCTTGACTGATTCTTATTTCAGATGTCTCTCAATCTTCAGTAGTCATTCTTCTCTCTCTCTCTCTCTCTCTCTCTCTCTCTCTCTCTCTCTCTCTCCCCCCCCTTGCCCCTCCCCTACCCCCCCACCCCCCGCCAGTCCTGGGGCTTAAGCAGTGTCCTTGGGCTTTTTTTCTTAAGGCTAGTGATCTATCACTTGAGCCACAACACCACTTTCAGCTTTTTTCTATGTGTGTGGCACCAAGGAAACCAGGTCTTCGTGCATGCTAGGCAAGCACTCTACTAGTAGGCCAAACTCCTGGCCTCAACAGTCATTCTTTAAGTTCCTTTCAGTTCTTTTGCCCCTGGTTCCTGGTGATCAGCACAAACAGGAGTCCATTTACATCAATTTGTTGTACCCAGGCATTTATCACTGCAAATTTATTCTACCACATATCCATTTCTATGATATAGACTGTCAACTCCATGAGATTAGGAGCTCTGTCTACTTGGGCTTCATATTATAACCCCAGTGACTAGCACTGTGGGCCAAATTTATGGCTCAATAATGAAAGAACCCCTTATAGATACATTTTTCCTTTCAAGGTGTGAGCAACTCATTTGGTATGTCTTATCTACTAAGTATATTTTCAGGCTAGAAGTGAAATATCTTGACTCAAAGATAGATAGTTGTGAAGAAAACTCTCCTCGGAAGAGATTGGCTCTTGCCCTGCCATGCCTATCAGCCTTCAGTGAGAGCAACCTGAGGCTAACTCCAGGCCAAACAGTAAGGAATCTAGGATGCTGAATTGTATTCTCAGCATACTTCACCAACCAGTTCTACTTTTGTGAATGTGAACTCCATCTTCCTCCCAGTAGCCCCAGAGGAGCCTCAATGCCTGATGGGTCAACATCCAAAGAATCAGTTAGTGCAAGAATATAACTTAAGCAATGGGGTCCTAATGTTCTTTTGGCCTAGGGCTTCAAGTGCCCCGGATAGCTCAAGATCCGTAGTACTGTCAGGCTTTTTTCTGCTCCCTTTGTGTACCATAGGGTCAACTTTTTAAGAGTGATTGAAATTACTGTCCTTAGTTGGTATGGAATTAAAGACTTTGGTCCTTATAACCATTAACATCTTAATTAAGTCAAAAGGGGGAACTCATTACCTCCTGTGCAGCCTGTGATGTAGCTCTCAAATTACATCACTTCCACAGGCCTGGACATAGAGTCCCTGTTCCTTATCAAATGGTTCTTTGCCTCCAGAATTACCATTGCTCACTCCTGTCTCTTTGAAAAGGTACTGAGTTAACTCACAGATAATCTGCCTGGTGACTAGCATTTGCTGGTGGTAACAACAATGATTCATTAGTTAACTAGTGGTTTGTGTGACCGGCTGAACTGGTACCATGTTTCAGGACTCCAGGCCAGGATTTCTTGTGATGCTAGACCTAAATTAACAATGAGATTCTACAGACTATGTTTAACACAAGCAGAGTATCATAGAACACCCCCCAAACATTGAGGGTTATCATGTATGAGGGAAAGCTAAATTTTGTAATGGTTCTCTGAAAGATGCATCACCACGTCCTCAACTCTAAAATGCTGTCAATTAGACTTAGGAGCATTATTTTTTCTATTTCAAAGAAAGAAAAATAAAAGAGTGGTTCACTAAGTGGCTCTAAAATGCCCATGAGGTCATTGGTGGTAATTCGCAGCTAGATTGTGGAGTGGTTAAAATGACTTTAAAAAAAAAATCTGTATTTTAGAGCATTTAGAATATACCTGAGAGCACTGTTGCTGGCAAAAAATGACACGAAGGCCAAAGGAAGAGGAAGAAGTGACAGACAGTGTACAGGGTCAGCAGACACAGTTCTAGTTCAGCATCCTGCTGATTGTTTCCATCAACAAGGAAGGATACAAATTGCAAATGAAATGTTTAAGTACACCTCAAAACTGGAGAGACCAGATTAAACCACTGGGTTTTTTTTTTTGTTAGGAATATAAATTCACTTTTGTAAGCAGCATAGAGAAAAGGAAAGATTTATACGTACTTACTCATCTAGGTGTATTTTTTAAAAAGAAAATTACGTAAAAAACAATCTTATAATCATAGCCAATAAGAGCATGAAATGATATCAATATAAATGGTCAAGTATATTTTATGTAGAAATTTGACTCTCATGGCCTATATTTACTTGCAACAGGCATGTTTTTATCATCTCTAACAGAAAAGTAGTCGTGAATAAAAATATAATTTTTCTAAGCAGCCTTATTTCAAAAAATCAAATAAAAAAACTACATAAAATGAATGTTAATTATCTATTTTTACCTCAGCTGCTATTTTTCCTTTTTTGTTAAATTTTATTGTCGGGGTAGTGTATTCGGGGTTACAGTTACATTCGTCAGGTAATGGATGCATTACTTCTCACATACTGATGCTCCTTCTCATGTTTTTGTTCCCCTTTCACTCCCCCCCACCATCTGCCTCAATAATCTATTTTATCTAGAGGCATACCTCAACTATTATTGTTTCTATATCTACTCCATAAAATAGTTATGAATGATATAATTTCCCACTGTATTTTTTCACATTGAGTCTTCAAAGTCTAGTAGGTTTTGTTGTTGTTTTTCTTTCCCCTTGGTCCTGGGGCTTGAAATTTGGGCTTAGGTGCTGTCTCTGAGATCCTTTTGCTCCAAGCTAGCCCTCTACCATTTGATCCACTGCACTATTTGTGGATTTTCCTGTGATTCATTGGAGGTAAGATTCTCAGGGACTTTCCTGCTCATGCTGCCTTCAGACCATGTTCCTCAAATCTCAGCTTCCTGAATAGATGGGATTACAAGTGTGAGCCACCAGTGACTAGCTCTGATAGGTGTTTTCTACCTTCATCACGCACCAGTTTTGACTAGCCACATCTCACATGTTCAGTCCCAACACATGGTTAGCACACTGGACAATGAGGCTTTCCCATTCTTTCCAGCAGTCTTATATATTTTTAAGTCAAAAAGCCACAGAAGCCTCTGTAATTGTCATCTCAAAACAAAAGGTCAAAAGTAAGGGCATGACTCAAGTGGTAGAGTTCTGGCCTTGAGTGGAAAAGCCCAGTGACAGTATGAGGCCCAGAGCTCAAGTCCCAGAACCAGCATGCAAACAAAAACAGCAGCAGCAACAATCTTCTATCTCATTTTCTATGACCATAGTTATATAAGAAACATAAAATATAAGACAAATATGATAATGTCCTAATGATGATGTCTTGTTCAAAGTCAACACCAAATTATGTTACTTTGACAAGGATGGGTTTATGTATCTTATACACATATTTACTTGATAAACATAACAGATACACTTGTGTATATACATTAACTTCAAATTCAGACTCAAATTTTGCTCATATTTGAACATGAACTGGTAGCCAAAATAGGCATCAAAGTCATTACAAGTTATGTTCCTGAAGAATTTCCACTCTAGTCAGAACAATGTCTGGGCTCCCTTGAACTGTGAAATTCTTTTCCTACACTGCACCCCTGTGATGTTAAATACGACATGAACTAAGTAGGCTAGCAGAGAGATTTTACATATTCTTTTTTTTTTTTTTGCCAGTCCTGGGCTTGGGCTCAGGGCTTGAGCACTATCCTTGGACTTTCTCAAGGCTAGAGCTCTACCACTTGAGCCTCAGCACCACTTCCAGCTTTTTGCTGTGTATGTGGGATACCGAGGAATTGAACCCGGGTCTTCATGCATGTTAGGCAAACACTCTACCACTAGGCCAAACTCCCGGCCCCGATTTTACATATTCTTTTTGGCAGAAAAAGAGAGTTCATGAAGTATAACCTTCCTGAGTGTATGATGTCACAGAATTTTGAATCCTCCCAGGTTTTCAAAGGAGCACATGTTATTTACTAAGACAGCTCTTTCTGCTGTTTTTAGTTCTTAGTGTTCTTTGTTCCTTACAAAGCAGGAATACTTGCCCTTGAAATGAACACAACCAAAATATCCAGATTGGATATGGTTGTAAAACACACAGATGGGGCCAGGAGTTTGGCCTACTGGTTAAAGTGCTTGCCTAGCATGCATGAAGACCCGGGTTCGATTCCTTGGTACCACATATAGAAAAAAAGCCGGAAGTGGTGCAGAGGCTCAAGTGGTAGAGCTCTAGCATTGAGAAAGTCCAAGGACAGTGCTCAGGCCCTGAGCTCAAGCCCAGGACTGGCAAAAAACAAAAACAAAAACAAAAACAAAACACACAGACCAACAAAACCCCCAACATCAAATACAGCACGAAGAGCCACAGAAACTATTGAAACTAATATATAGTCTATACAAACAAGTGCTAAATTTAATTTTTTCTTCAAACCATTTCCAAGTCTAAGTAGCAGACTTTATACCCCACAAAACCATATTTTCAAATACTGGCAGTGACCAGCCAACCTGTGTCATTTAATTTTTCATTATTTTTTATTAAATAATTTATTAACCTTGATTTTTACATCATATTTCAAATGATGTATTTAACGAACAAGTATTCAAGAATGGAATCTCTATATACAATCACTGGCACAGAGATTTTAGGACATAATTAATATTAGGCTGAGGATTTGTATGTCATAGATACATATTAATCTATATAATAAAACATATCTATAGAGTCATAAATGTTTATGTCTATGTAGTTGTGTTTATATTTCCAATATCATGTCCATAGCATTGGGTATGCAAATATTGAGTCCTCGCTCTTGTACTGTTTGGATTTAATAGCCACATATTAAGGATACCATGCGCCTTTTGTTCCTTTGGTCTTGACTGTCTCACTCAACATGATTCACTCTAGATTCATCTACTTCCCTGCAAATGCCATTATTTTATCTTGTCTGTTGGCTATGTAGAATTCCATTGTATATATATATATATATATATATATATATATATATATATATATATACCACATTTTCTGTATCCATTCATCTGCAGTAGGGCATCTGGATTGTTTCCATCCCCTGGCTATTGTGAATAGTACAGAGATGAACATAGCTGAGCAGGTGTCCTTATCATATCTTGGTCTATGATGTTCAGGATAGATGCCCAGGAGTGGTATGGCGGGATCATAGGGAAGGTCAATTTTCAGTTCTTTAAGAAACCTCCATACTGCTTTCCGGAGGTGTCACTTAATTTTTATTTTCTTTTTCTAACACCCTTCTCTAGTGACTTGCCAAAATCCCCCCTAAATAAAACAAGGGGAGAGAGAAAGAGAGAGAGAGAGAGAGAGAGAGAGAGAGAGAGAGAGAGAGAGAGAGAGAGAGAGAGAGAGAGAGAGAGGGAGAGGGAGAGAGCGCCTCCCAGGTTCATTCAGTTCTTTCAGCTTAATACCAATTTAGGACATCCTGTTCCTAATCCTGTTTTCTGAGCTAAACATTCAAGCAAGTTGGAAGATGAGAAGCCAAATGGAAAAATTGCGGCAATAAAATATCATAGATTAAAAGCCCATTTTATTTTACTTCTTTCGAATCCACTTTTACTCATTAGCCTTTTTATTTTATATCCTTCTCCAAAATTGCCTGATGTCTGATGGTTGTGATGAGAAAATAGAAAAAGGCTCTTGGCATCTTATCAGAAGCCAAATTATGGAGTAGATTTACATCCTACCATAATGTTAGCTCAGAGATACGTATGTCTCCCCTTAAGCTCATATAACCTTCCCTCTAAACTACCGGTAATCAATTCCAGGGCAATAGAAAGACTTACCTATTTCTCTGAAAGGAAACAGAACAAACAAGTGTTTGGATGACAACAGCTGTATTAATATACATGAGAAAGCAACAGCTAGTGTTATTCTACAGAAATGAATGAATGAATAAATAAATAGACTCTAAGCACTTTATTCTTCTCACATAATTTCTTCCCAGTGACATTATTGAGCAGGCTGTTGAAAACAAACATCGTTAAATGAGAAAAGAAGTGCTGCAGCCTTTCTTATTCCCCAATGCAACATTTTCCAGTGACAGATGCTCCCTAAATGAATGGAGCTTTTGGAAAAGAAGTCAGAGAGAAATTTGATGTGGCCCCCTGACCCCTGGTAAGCACATGTGTCTTCACCTGTCACATAACACACAGGCACTTGCTTACTTTTCAGCAAAGACTATTGATTTTACTTATTGGCTGCTGACAAGTCCATAAAGAACAAATTACAAAGTCAGAGGTCCACAGTTAGCAATTGCTTGCATGATAACAGGAATCTCCCTTCACCCCCACTTTGCACCATTAACATCCTTATATCCCCAGCCAAAGGCAAGAAACTTAGAATGGGTTTCCAACTGTTTCAAAGTCAGTTCTCTATACAAAGGTTTCTGTAAAGGATAAAAGTACAGGAAATGGGCTACAACTGACTGGGTGGCATAGAGCACTTGCAAAGCATGTGAGTGTGTGTGTGTGTGTGTGTGTGTGTGTGTGTGTGTGTGTGTGTGTGTGATGACCTACCATTTTGGATATAACACAGGGAACATATCTTGGGCATCAGATGCAGCTGTAAATACAGATTGAGGTTAATAATACCATCATGAAGACTCCTCTAGGTAGATGTTTGTCTGAAAGTGGTTTAGACTGGACAGTATCTCACAATAACTCCCTACCTGAGGAATGTCTGATTTTTCTCATAAGGGATTTAAGGGTGATAGATCATATTTTCTTAGAATTAAACAAAGCTTATATGTTGATCTATTCTACAAACAAGCCAAAACAATACGGAAAACAATGTGGCAAATGAGCCTGAAGCCCCCTATATCAATCCAATTCCATCACCACCCTCAACAGTGTGGCTGGATCAAACATACACTGGTTTGAATTACTTGTAAAAACTCCTCAGAAATATTTTTCCAGATGCCAATTTAATTTTGACATAACTGAAGCCACAATTAATTGCATGAAATCAAGGGAATAGTAATAAGATGCTATTTATAATAATTAGGCAATCCAACAATTTTGACCTCAGATTCCAAAAAAATATATAAATCCCCGGATATTTATAATTAAACAAATGGGAATTTTCAGGAGGGATCCCATACACGTCATTAAGTTCATCTGTCACTCACATAAACCAGTCCTTCCACATTTCTACTTCCTCAGAGGGCAAATGTTAGAAAGACAGTCCTTTGTAGGAGACATAAAATTATGGATGGGTAAATAAATATTTGAGAAATGGATCCAGATGTGTTCACCACATTGTGTTAATCCCATCACAATAACAAAGGTGTCTGCAATCTGTGTTCAGTGCCTGCTTCACTGCAGAAAAACAAAGATTCCCTTTGACTTTGACACTTACTTGCTGACAGTGGCTTACTCTATTTGAGGGATGCCACTGATCCAATTGCCTTAAATAAGTGCATGGAAAGAAAAGTGTCTAACTATCCCTTCCCATGAGCCATGAGCTCTGATGAATATTACCACACATTAACGTCATTTAGATAAAACTGCTGAGCCAGACTGCAATTTTAAATGAAAACTAAAATCCTGGTCACTTTATTTCACATGACACCACAGAGATTCCTAAGTAAGCTCACCCCAGAGAAAATTTTCGAGAAATGTTTGGCTATGCAAACTACCTGCTAAAATACACCGAGATGCAAAGGCTTGCCAAGAGGCTTATGTGAGTTTGGAAGGAAAATGACAAGTCCAGCTTGGGGCTTAGGGGATGTGGAGGGTTATTGGCTGCCCTCTTTGGCCCTATAAAATATACAGCATGTCAAGCAAGGAGAAGCCTCAGATTTCAAAGTTAACCTTTTTGCATCCCATGATGCTTTTTGTAACTGTCCTCCGGACTCATTGGGACTCTGCAGCCCACAAACACACGGCCTTTTTTTCCCCAGGTTTTTCTTTTTCTTTTTCTTTCTTTCTTTCTTTTTTTTTTTTTGCACTGTCAGGTAGATGGAATATGTTTGTCATCATCTTCCGCCAGTAGAAGCTGTGAATCGGTTTGGGGATAGAGAGATGTTGAGACATTTATGATCTTCCACAATGACTGCTATTGCTAATTCTGCTGTGAAATATGGAGAGCATCTGGAGAGGGAATTCAATAAAGTGTGGCCAAAATAGCACTCACTTTATGCCTGGGCTTCTGGCAACCGTTTAAGACAGCACTGAGACCGATCATATGACCTCAGCCCTTGCAAGACCTCATCACTTTTCATGGGAGAACTGGAAAAAAATGCTGATCTTGGAGCCTTTATGCTGATGGAACACAGATAAAAATCTGCAGGTGTAACTTTTTAAAAATTTAGTACATGAAGCATAAAAAATATATCAGTACCACCATACATCATCTGGATCCAACTTCAACACCATCTTGTAGATATAAAAACACTCATCAGACTCTGGATGCACAAGAATGCATAGATGGAGGTATGCCATGACCAAGGGAAGATTGAAAAATATTCCCTTTGTCATTTTTAGAGGATATGAAAGACAGCGTTCACTTGCTACATTAAGAGAATGTGTCTTTTATATGTAAAAATATCTAATGTAACTGATGAGCAATTTCTTACCTAGTTTTTCAATTGTGTGGGAAGCCCACTCTACCGAATGTTTGAAAAGAGTTAAAGGAGAGAGTAAAGGTGTGAAATATAAGATGGGTGGGCTGGAAGTATTAGAAGTGGAACCAGCTTCATTGGAAATTCATGGAGTAACAGGAAAATGTAAGGCATTACCAAATGGATGGTTTCTGCAGGATCTCAGAATAAGGCCAATTCTTGCACTTGTATAGCGAATTGAACTGGGTTTGGGACCCAAATCAAAACCCCTTCTGATGGCTCTACTCAAGAAAATGATGATTGGGCAAGCAAAGATTGTTGTCTCTGTGCACACATCCAATTTTTTCCTAATCTAGAAGGAATGGCAGTGAAACACAGATGTATAATGAAATTGTTCAGAATATTAATGGAAACATTTCCCTGGATCCACTGGACTGAAGAAATTCAAAGCCCTTTGCCAAACATATGTTATCCAATGGGTCACCAGTCAAAAACATTTAGGGCATCTTCTTTTAATCTAGAAAAAAAGACTATGAAGAGCATTGACTTATAATGAGAGAGGGAAGGCAGTCCAAAAACATATCATAGAGATGTTTGAGATCATCTAATACCAAATTTAGATTCCTGTATCCAAGTTCTCAGCTCCTTCCACATGCTTCTACAAACTTATTACATAATGTCAGCTGTGTATGGTGAAGTATGCCTGCAATTCAAGCTGCAGAGGGGGTACGAATAGAAAGTTTCAGCTATAAAGAAGCTTGAAACTTAGCTAAAAATGCAAACAAAAAAACCACCTGACTAAAAGCAAAAGAATTAGCAGCATGGCTTAGTCTAGAAAGTGCAAGTCCCTACATTAATTAAAATTAAAAGAAAGAAAAGAGAAAAGAATTAGAAAGAACAAATTAATAACTTAAATATCTAAAACTCATACGTCTAAAACTCATTTCCTTTTTCTGTCCTTAGTTCAACAGTTTCATGAGTGGTAATGTCAGCATTTGAGGTGCAAACAGGACAGTTACTGCACATTCTATGATTCCTTCTTTCCCTCACATCATCAATCGTGGAGTCCCACATACATAGTAACTAAAAAAATGTTCTATAATCCCTCCCCGACTCTAGGCTTTCACTTGGACTGTCAGTATGCCTTCTCTGAATTGTCATGCTTCCTAACTGATCCATAACTTACCTATCACTTACATATCACACATATCTGCCCTTTCTTCCTTCCCTCCCTCCTTCCTTCCTTCTGTCCCTCCTTAAAAAAATAAATACTCGGGGCTGGGAATTTGGCCTAGTGGCAGAGTGCTTGCCTAGCATGCACAAAGGCCCAGGTTCGATTTCTCAGTAGCACATACATAGAAAAAAGCCAGAAGTGGTGCTGAGCCTCAAGTGGTAGAGCTCTAGCCTTGAGAAAGTCCAAGGACAATGTCCAGGCCCTGAGCTCAAGCCCAAGACTGGCAAAAAATAAATTCTCTTGGTAGTAACCAGGGAATTCCTATTAGAGGGGAATTGTCTTACATTACCCTACATTGCATCCTTGTTACCTTTTGAAGTCAACTCCAGATTTCACAGGGTGGCACAAAGAGCTCTTTATCATGACCTGTCCTATTCAGTCTCATCTTCTAAGCCCTGCATCTACTCTGAGCCACATTCCACTGCTTTGATCTGCAGACAAAAATTATTTCTCTGCCTACCTCCACCTGCATCTCTCAGTCCATTTCCTAAACTTAACTTCAACAATGAGTACAGGAAAACCCTAGAAACTGTAGGTTCAGACTTCTAGCCTTGGTTTAAGATAAATCCGGTAGCTTATGTCTTCATATTCCTCATAATCTGTCTCTCTCGTAAACTGGACTCTTAATATACAAAATTCCTTGAGCTTGGAGGCTAGGCTATTATCTCTGCAATGGGCTCTGAAAGTTCTATCTCAAAGTTTAGAGCCAAATTTCTTTGTGAAAGTCCAATTCTATCTTCTCTTGGTGGCTGTAGATGATAAACTATGAGTGGGTGACTGTTAATGTTTAGCCAACTAAAAATCACTTGAAGTCGTTGAAGTTTTTTTCATATATTTTTATTGTAATTAATAGAAGGGTTACATTATATTTGCCAGATAGGAGGTGCATTCATTCACATACATTGATACCCTTTCTATCAGGTAGTATTTTAATAACATTTTTCTTCTGTAGAATCATATCAAGAAAAACAAACGATTTGGGTTTAGTGCCTCTGATCCAGGGAAAACACTGAATCCTTTCAAAACAATGAAAGACAATTCCTAAAAATCTCAGTGAATAGCAGTGGCATTTTTAGTAAGCCTTAACTCTACTGCATGAGTATATGGTATCTATGTGGACATTAGAATTTATGAAAAATAAAGTTGAGGCTGAGTATGGCAGCACATGCCTATAATCTCAGCCCTTAGGAAACTAAGGCAAGAAGATCGTGTCTTCAAGGCAACTCTGAATACATCTTCATATTCTTCTGCCTCAAAAAAAAGATAATATCTAAGTCTTGTGATACAATTTAAGAAGTCAGCTCTATTTGCCAAATGAACCTGAAGTGTTAAGAGTATCTGACCACATGGTACTTGGTGAAGTTGGTGTTTAGGGACGTTTTAGAGGGAAGCACACCCCAAATGTACAGAGGAGAAACACTCACCTTTCTCAGCAAGAGCGGTGGTAACTCTGTCTTATGGCTCCAGACACAGGTTTAGTTTGCCCAAGGAGACAAAGGGAGAAAGAAGATGTCTTGAAACAGTCAAAACGAAAGAAGACAGAACAATAAAGTGCTTGTGGGTGTCGTTAAACAGGGCTCTGGTCAATGCCTACTTCAATGCTGAAGCAAAGTTAAAAAAAAATTCAAATAATCCCTGGAGGCAACCTTATACTTCATGTTTTTAAAAGTTTAAGAAACAATTATGTCCTATCAAATTATAAAAATGAAATTGATTCAAATTCTGCTATCTTTTCCATCACCACCAGGCATGTGGGCTGGACTACACTCTCTAAATACTTTCCTGGTTCTTGATCCCTCATTCAAACTGACCTCTAGTAAATAGATCTGACATTTAGTCAGTAGATGTTTAGGACTTAAACATGAGGCCGGGAGCGTGGCCTTGTGGTAGAGTGCTTACTTAGCATACATGAAGCCCTATGTTCAATTCTTTGGTACCACATACCCAGAAAAAGCTCAAAGTGGTGCTATGGTTCAAGTGGTAGAGCACTAGTCTTGAGAAAGCCCAAGGACAGTACCAAGGTCCCGAGTTCAAGCCCCAGGGATGGTTAAAGAAAAAGACTTAAATGTGCTAACAAACATATGATTTCCAGCATTGAAGACACGCATGAGCCAAATCTTTAATTCTAAAGCTTGAAAATTACCTAATAGTCAACATGTGTTTCCTACCTCTCTACAAGTATAGGCCTCTAGTTCACATGGTAACCAGCCTTTCACATGGAAGGGTACCTGCTCATTTCTTAGGGCTGGTTCTTTGACTGAATCAAGGAACAGGAAAAGAGTCTCTCCCCTCTCCTTTGAAATGATGCCTTCATATAGTCTGACTCTGCTTCTTCTTCTAGAGCTCTGAAGGCCACCAAGAACCTGATGATGGTATTACTGGCATTGCTATTTGTACAGAAGAAGCCAGTGGATTGGTGCAAGTCATTCATTTCTCCCACAGTTCCAAGTACTAAGATTGATTGTCAGTTCATTCCTTTTCAATCTATGAGTTCCCGGAAAAAAAAATCACCATTCTTTTGATCATTTAAACTAAAGGCCTTGAATTCATTAAGGAAGCATTCTACCACCTCAACCATGAATACTAGCCTTTTTGCTGTGGATTCTTTTTTGTGTAGGGTCTCACAGTTTTGCCCAGTGCTGCTCTTGGACTGTTATCTTCCTTCTACCACTTCCTGAGTAGCTTAGAGAAGGAATAGAAGTATGCCACCATGCCTGGCTTGTTTTGGGGCAGGGCGGGGGGTAGAATTTCACAAACTACTTTGTCCAGGTTGACCACGAATACAAATCTTCCTATATATATCTCCTGAGTAGCTGAGACTATGGTCCTGAAACACCACAGTTGGCCTTTCAAGAATATTTTTGATTGTAGACTTTACATAGAATTTTCTTAAGGAGCTAATTTTTTATACAACCTAAAGGCTCTAATACAATTGATGATGATAAATATCTTCTTTAGACTTCTGGATATAGGATTTTTTAGATTTCTTAAAAGTTTCCTTGTACCCTCTGGTTGTCATTATTATTATTTTTTTGCCAGTCCTGGGCTTGAGCTCAGTGCCTGAGCACTGTTCTTGGGCTTTTCTCAAGGCTAGCACTCTGCCACTTGAGCCACAGCACCACTTCCAGCCTTTTTCTATGTATGTGGTACCGAGGAATCGAACTTGGGTCTTCCTGCATGCTAGGCAGGCACTCTACCACTAGGCCAAAGTCCCAGCCCTGGTTGTCATTATTATAGATAATACTATATGCTTATTAAGTCCCTAGTCTGCACCAAGCTGCTTCTTATTTAATCCTCATAGCAATTGTATTAAGTAGACATTCTTACTTCCCCTTATTTTGCAGATAAAAGTAGGCTTCCAGTGTGCTTCTAAGCACATCATTACGAAGACTGTAAGCACCCATTAGCAAGTCATCACATCGCCATCTTGCTGAAACCAAAATTGGGCCTCTAGAATTTTACACGTGGCTGAGTTCTACCACCCACATAACTTTCAAATAGTGCAGCATTTCCCCTCATGGTACTGAGCAGCTCTGGTGTTTTGATCTCTCTTGAAGATGGTATCTTCAGGAAGAGGGAGTGAGAGCTCACTTCCTATGTGAAATGCTTTACTTCAAGTAATACATGATAGAGAATATGCTCAATTATGAACTGGTCATGAAACATCTATGATTATTGCTTAGTGTAATGATAAAACAGGACTCACATTTAGTCCTTGTTTTTCTGAACTTCAAGTCATTTCTATCAAGTTATGAGTAGTCATTGTTAGGGATAACTTTAACTTGTATGTAAAAATTCTTATCTTTTCTTTTTACAACGTATCTAAAAAAAATCACAGTCAGATTTGGCGCTCTCTCTCCCTCTCTTTCTACCTTCCTCCCAGCTCTGATTTACATCTTCAATGAATTTCTGATCTATGTGAAAATTGCTACATCTTTTCTATCATTGTAGGAGTCTTCCACCAAATAGATCCATTACCCAAGCTAGCTTAACCAGTTTATAGTAAATAAAGGAGTAAGCAAAGACCCAGAGTTTCCTTGACACGATTTTGCTTCTTTTGAAGCTTTAGATCATAAAACTATAGCAAGTCAGAGCTAGAAAGAATTCCAAGTATGATGTATTTTCCACAAACTGTAAAAAAAAAGGAAAAAGAAAAAAAGGGAAA
The DNA here is from genome assembly GCF_031878675.1 of Megascapheus bottae. Classification (NCBI taxonomy): domain Eukaryota; kingdom Metazoa; phylum Chordata; class Mammalia; order Rodentia; family Geomyidae; genus Megascapheus; species Megascapheus bottae. The sequence goes on along the minus strand of NC_143518.1, from coordinate 46,963,296 downwards.
GAAGGAAAAGAAATTCCATAGAGATCAAATGACTCAATCATAGACTTACATGATGAGCAGTTTTGACTTGGAGTTTTTGGCCTGAACAACTCTTTTACACAAGTTCATGATTGATACTCTAAAAAGAGAAATAAGATGTTGAGCTGAATAAATGCAATGCACAGAGACTAGAATCCTGCTTATAAATCTATAAGTAGCAGCATAACAAGAAACCAGTAGAAAACTAGACCCACTTGCTTATCAGCTCCACAGCCACTGCGCCAGGGATGGATGCCATCTTATTTCCTTCAATACACACTGTAACTCTGCAAAGTTTTATTTATGGGCGATATTAGAGCTATGAGAACTCTGCTGATGTAGCTGAAGTCACAGAGCTAATGAATGCTTCTTATAGATTTCCACTCTGAATTTTTCAGACATCAAACTGGGTAATTTCAATAAAATATGCTGTTTAACATTCTGGAAAAAGACAATGATTTGTTCCTTTAAAATATAGTGGTATGTTTGTTGGGAGAGAGTGTGAGGAGCTGAAAATGTGGCTGTTGTTCTCAGTTCCTTGATAAGACTAAGCAAGTACACTCTCTGGTACGTGTGAACACCTTGTATCTTCCATGGTAGCGAGTTGATATTTTCATCCTATTGATCAGGTAATTTTTCTGCCCAGGTGCTTTGTTTTATGAGTTGTTTCCATGTCCGGCTGTAACTCATTTTAGCTAAATGACATACCTCTTTTCCTGCTAAACAGTATGTAATATAACATGACTCATCAGAAAAGTAACATAACACATCAGAAATAAATACTCATGACTAGTGATTTAGGTAGCTAATAAAGGCAAGAACATTGTATTATTCATGTCTGGATAATATTCATGGATAATTCAGTATGCACAAACCCCTAGAGATGAGGCCTTTAAGGCAAATATACTGATTCTGTGGACTTTGCTAAATCAAACCAGATGTGCTGCAAGATGCATTTTTTATCAAAAGCTTTTCTTTATAAATAGGCTCACCAGCCAGACTCATTTTCAGGTCTGAGAGCAGAATTTGGAGAGCGTCCTGTCCTCTGTCTTGGGTATTATAAGAAACAATCTGTTTCAGAACTCTGAAGTTTCTCAACAGATTTCTCACTTTGAACTAATTTTTTTTGGGGGGGGTTGGTTTGGTTTTAGAGCTCTCATTTAAAAAATAAACAAGGGAAAGTGACATCGTTAAAAAAAATAAAGAGGGATCTGTGGCTCAAAACTTGCTTTATGGAGCTGAAAATTAATATGTGCTTCAATAAAATGCCAGTTGCCACAAAGATATATATTAACAAAGCTCATTTGTGTGTGTGTGTGTTCCTATAGTTGCTTACAATTTAAATAACCTCCAATTTAACTACATCCACTAAGCCGCATACTGCATCCCTGTCATTTGAATCTAGTCATTTCTCAGAGTACAAAGTTCAAAGTTCAAGTCCCTTCCAGCTGGCAGTGAGCAACCGGGACTCTAGGCCAGAACCCCCAGCCTCTTCTTGTCTCTGGCATGCAATGGTTCCATCCTACTTTACCTTCTGTGTGGAAACATTCTGCCTTCTGATTTAAGAACTAACCATCAGGGGCACTCAGAACAAATTCGAGATTTATTTTTTCAGCCAAAGGAAGAAGTATTCCTATCATTGCAAATAGCTTTCTGCTGACATAAAATGGCATAAACATCCCCAGGACAGTGAACTAAATGTTCTCACAGCGTTATTATCTACAGATCTTGTATTTCCTTCATTATGACTAAAGCTAATGTTTTCTTCTTTTCTTCTCTAAACCCCATGCTAGCTGATAAAGAAATCCATCAATCTACCTTGCATTACCAATAACAAATCTCTGCCCCATCTCTTTGACAATCACCACTCTTAGTGATACCACAAGAGGTCTTACTGCAAAGTCAGTGTGGAAGATGGACTTACAATCTGCCCCACTGGTGCCCACACTGCACCCACCAATGATGGATGTAACACAGCGAATACACCAGGAAAATACACGGAAAAGGCGTAAACTCAGGAAGCATGTCTTCGTGACTTCACCACTCTGCAGATTGGCTGAGAAGAATCAGTGCTACTATAGAATATGTCTATTGTCGTTTTGTTATGGTTATTCTCTTTAAGTAACTGTACAAAGGAAGTAGCATTTAACAAAGTAATGCACCTCCATCATTATCACCCACTTTCATATCCTCACCATCCTTTCCAATTCACGACTTCCCTCACTTTTCTTAATGTTGTAAGATATACATTGAATTCTTGACTGCAATCTCCCCCCTCCTCCTCTTCATTTCTCTGCCCAGAATATTTCTTTTATAACAGATTATTTTACAATAGGATTTTATTTCTAATCTCATAAAAGAAAGACAACAAAATAACCAAAAAAGAATGGCCAAAGTAGTCTGTTAATATGTATATAAGCATATATAGTATATGTATATTCTCTTACATAATCCTGAAATGCATGCGCTATTCAAATGTAAGTGATATAAGTGCCTTATTCTCAGATGGACTGATATTTTGAGTTTTCCCTCTGCAAGTCTCTCACATGTCGTATTTTCTGAGGTTTACAGAGGACTTTCAGTTTCCAGGAGCATTCCTGTACCTTATGTTGTGTGCTAAAACTCAGCTCTCCTATGCTGCTTACTTTTCTTCTTCAGTAGCTAACATTTCTCCATCCATTCATATGTGATCTCATTTTGAGGCTATGACAGGGCACTAAGTTTGTACTTCAAGGAAAGTTATGTGTAGAGCAAGAAAACAGGATGGTTGCTATAACTACAAACAATGTCTTAGTACCCACTTGTAACACTTCTTGGATCTGGCACTATTTATTCTTCCAGAACCCTGGGAGCTTAGATGGTGTAGAAGAGCCAAACAGTCATGATAAGAATAGCTGTGAAACCTCAGGTTTGCCAAAGTGCCGTGACTTAATCAGTTAAAGCATATCATAGCAGATTTTCTAACAAAATAGCATCAATAGAAGCCTTCAAGTCCCAAACCATTTATAAGTATAGGTGCTTCTTTATCACATCAAATAAGTTTTGTGTTGTAACTCATGCGGTTAAAGCATATGTTTCTGTGATTCAATATACATCACATCAGATAAAATGGTTCCTCATTTACCTTCTACACAAAATCATCTAGAATCTTTATTCTAATTTTGATAATGGATACCATTTTCTTGCTAAGAATCAAACAAGGAATCTCTTACTTTCAAAATCTTGATGTACTATATAATCAGGGGAAATTCCTGCTACCAAACATACTTGTTGTTAATGTATTGTTTGGAGACAAAAAAGAAAATATTCCCTAACTTTATGTCTCAGCTAACTTTGAAAGAAAGAGCTATGCTTATCATGACTGTTTGGCTCTTCTACACCATCCAAGCTCCCAGGTTTCTGGTAGAATAAATACTGCCAGATCCAAGAAGTGTTACACAGCTTGTGTACATTTAGGTTTTGTGTGTGTGTGTGTGTGTGTGTGTGTGTGCGCGCGCGCGCGCGTGTGCATGCATTCCCAAACCTTTACTGGGTCTTTTTATTATTCATCCTGTAGCCACAGCCAGGAAGATGGAAATTAATCATTTACTCATAAGCAAATATAATGCCAGCTCTAAGGAAAGAGGATAATGTCAACAAAATTGATAAAATGCCCTGTTCTTGAGGAAATTGTAGTTTAATACCTGCCTGGAGAATTTTTTTTATTGTGGGGATGACGTATAAAAGGATTACAGTTACATTCATCAGGTAGTGGGTGCATTACTTCTCACACGTTGATACCAATTCTCATGTTTTTGCCCCCTTTTTCCTCCCCCCACCTCTCCCAATCATCATTTCCCCGCTTTCCTTCCCTACTTCAAATAAACAGATAACCGTATATATAGTATTCCAGGTAACCCTTTCTGAACATCACAACCTTGCTCCTTTCCTTCTTTTCTTTCCTCTCATCCCCTGCCAAAACTGCTTGTCCAGAAAAAGAGCTCCCTTTCATCATTGAAAGCTCTGTTCAGACACCTATTCTAGGATGTGGTCCCAGGATTTTACACTAATAGATTAAATATGGTGCTATTTTTTGTTATTATTTATTGGGAGGGTGGTACTATTTCTGAACCAAGAACAGAGTTCTACTATCCAATCTTTTCTTTTTTATCATGATTATTTATTTACATGTCTGTCTCCTTTATGAAACCTGAGCTACTTGATGTGAGACACTGTTCTTTCTTCACCTCTGCCTCCCCTCTGCCTGGCACATGATCTGTAATTTGGAAAACATAAATGGTTAATTTTATATTTTCAAAATATATTCTGAAGTTATCTCACAAATGGTTTTCATTTGCTTCTATTGCCACCAAAACCCCCAAACAGTGGGGAAAAAGTTCTCAACCTGGGCTTCCCCGCATTTGCATAAGCTTCATTGTTACACATGACTAGCAACAGAAAAGGTGAAATAAGAAGGGCCCGGGGAGTACAGAAGATTCTAGGAGGATTTAACTAGATTCTAGAGACATGAACTCACACCCTTACGTGTACCCATAGTGACACTGTGGATAGAAATGGGGAAATAAACTAGGGGCTATTTCTGATTTGCCTGTCAGTAACAAAATCGGTTTTATACCGCAAAGCATTCTTCATGAATTCATCCATGATACATTTAAAAAGAATGATTAAGTGTACTAAGGTTTGTGTAGGTAGAAGACAGAACTTTCATCCCTTTCATTATTCATGAAAATACACCCTTCCCTTCTTACATTGCATCTGAGGTCAATCTTATATCCCTGTTCATGTATTCGCTGCAATACACAGAAATTATGGGTACCATGATGCATAATTCTTTGCTCGGATTCTTAGAAAGCTAAGTCACTGTTTCTGTGCTCCAAATAAAACTATTTTCTAAAGATATTCTATTGCATCAATAAGAATAATCACAGGGGATTTCCCCTCCTAAGGTGTTATTTTGATCTTAGGAATTAAGCTGTAATTGAGCAGCTGAGAAAGATCTTGCTATAAATGTAATGATGAAGCCAGTTTTTCTAATGAATTCCAGCTGAGTTGAGAGAGCAGGCGAGAAGAAAGAAGAGCAGAAGGTTGGAGGTTGGAGTCCCCAAATTCTTGTCCACCTGGAACCTTACAATGAACCTTCTAGAGAAAAAGGATTTACAAATATAATTAATAATCTCACAGTGAAATCATTCCTAGACTTAGGGCAGGCCATAAATTCAATGATGGGTCAAAGAAGATCACTATGCAAAAAAGACGGAAGTCACAGTGATGTGTCTGCAAGCCAAAGAATGCATGAGGCCTCTGTAAGATGGAAGAGCTAAGGAAATATATTCCTAGAGCTGTCAGAGGCTTCCTGGTCTGGCTGATATCTAATTCTGAATTCTAGTCAGCAGAAATGTAACAGACCATATTTCTAAGTGGTTTTAAACTACCAAGTTTGAAGAAAGTATTTATTCAGTAATTGCTTACCAAATATCCATTGTTTGCCAGGTTTTGTGATGGGTCTGGATGTGAAGTAATGAATACATTTTTAATAAAATTAAATAAATAAACAGTACTCATACTACTATGAAAGTGCAAGATAGGTCCATGTAAGTTGAAGGACTCGGGTAAGATTAGGCCCAAATAAAGAAAACTTTAGGTGGAAGTGTCTCCGTGGTGCTGAACAATACCGTAGTGGAAAATATAAAATTCTACAGAAATTATCCACATTCTGAGATATGAAGGTGCTTAGTTGGGCTTGCTGAGAATTCATGTATGGGTCAGAATAGTTGTCAGATGAATGCCATAAGATGATGCATGCTGCTCAATTAGGAATAACAGCGCGCAAGGTATTGGGTTTTAGTTTATGTTAAATATTAAAGAATTTATTTAAAATGTAATTGCAAGTCTCCTGAAGAATTTTTGGAAGAGTGTAGTATATTTAAGGTCATATAAAAGAGATGATCTTGTGTGCAAGAGAGTGAACATAGGTTCCACATAGGTCGGTGGAAAGAGAGGTTGAGGTCATGAATGCAAAGACATAAATGTAGCTGGATTTAAAACACATTTGGGGGAAATACATTTTTGAACTTAAACAATGTGAGAAAGTGTATAATAGACACCAAGAATGTACTTGAATCTCCATGTAAGAACTAGAAGGGAAACTTATCTCAGAGGCAATAATCCTGAATTCACTGTGCCTTGCTCTTGAAACAGTCTTGGAGGCCACTGTATGTTCTTGTGGACAACTGTATCCTAAATCTGTGAGGTTTGCTTTCATGACCCAAACAGCCAAGGATGGAATATATTTGCAAAAATTGCCTCTGTACTGGGCATTCAAGTCCAGTACATGAAAAGGATTTCATTATTCCATATAAGGTACAACCAATGGAATATTTCATTGTATTAAGTTTTATAACTAAAGTAGACATAGTTAAAGCATATGGAGAAAACACATAGGCTGTATACAAATACCTTATCATTTTTATATAAAGAATTTAGAAAACCCCATATTTCCTGAGGAAAGACTACATCAAGAAAATATTGTGTGTGTGTGTGTGTGTGTGATTCTGTTAGTTATTAACAGCCCTTAGGGTTACTCATTCATTCTGCTATAACTTCATCATACCTCTAACTTACCAGATTTGTGGGTTTGGGAGAACCCAGTCTGGATACCCTTTTTCATTTCCTGTTCTCTTTCATCTCTGCTTTTCTCCACTATTCATAACCTCTGTCTCTGATAAAGTGGACCATTTGTTTTTAGGTCTAGGTGAGGAGGATTGAAAACGTATTGTTGCTTCATATAAGAGTCTAATTCTTCCACGAGTTCCTTCTGTCATGCACTTTGTCCAGTTCTGGACAGAGAACGCAGATTGGAAGACTTCCTAATACCTAACACTGTTATAGGAATTTTTCATTTGAGGCACAGAGAAGAAATAACATACAAAGTAGTTACTATCCCTTTAATAGCATGACTGGTATAGAAAAATGCAATATGAAGTTTAGTTGGGCTGGTTGAGAACTGAAAAAAAATTGAATTGAAATTTTGAAAAAGCAGAGATGCTTTACCCTTGAGAAATTGGTGCATTTTTGCTGGCTTTATATTTTGATAATTTACACACTTTGAAAGACAGAAGTATACTATGCAAAAAAAGAGATATATTGCCTAATTTATTACAGCATAAAAGCACTCTTTATTTTAACTCATCTAAGAGCTGAGCTAACAGAAAACACAAAAACTTCATGTATTAGTAATTAACTCATATCATTTATGGAAAAATATTTCACATGTTGCCAAGTGTCGTGTAAATGTGAGACTTAAGGTCTTATTTTAGTTATAATTACTGCAACTTCAATACCCTGCCCATTTTCATCTGAGCATTTAATGTATCAGGAGTATAAGAAAGCTATATAAGATAGGGACTAGCCATATACTTTTCTGATTCTAGAATAATTCTTGTGGAGTGAATTTCATCAAGGAGAAGTTAACATAGCATTCATGTTTTCTATTTAGCAGTCCTTAACAGACAGAAAAATCATTTCCGTTTTCTCAATAGCAAATTATATTCCACTCCTGTACATTATAGCACATTTTGTGGAGTTGACAAATAAGAAATAAATACTGGTGGTCATTTGACTGAGTAGGATCTACTTAAGTGAACTGACAGAACTAAAAAGCCTTATCTCATAAAATAATAAGACTTCTCAACATCAGATGAATAAAAGTGATTTTCTGTTCATTAAAGAAACATAAAAGACACAGTGAGATTAAATTAGTCACATTTTAAGGGGGGAAAGCACATATACATTATTAACCTATATTTTTTTAAACTGGAAACTTTAACCAGTAAGATAATTTCTCAGCCTGGTATGCATTGAAATGAATAAAAATAAAATTAAAACAAATAATTATCACTGTAGCGCAGTTTTTGCTAGGTACAGAAAGGATAAATAGCTGAATGTGAGAAATTTGAAAATGACAGTTCTCATGACAGGCACTAGTAGCAGGGAGACCATTAAAAAAAAATCCATACAGACCTCACCATGGCTCGACTTCTATCGGCAGTTGTCACTCAAAGGGTGATAGTGAATAAAAGCTTTCCGATCTCTGGCTTAAGTTTCCATAGAGGGGGAAAAATCCTATTACCTTCTAACATGCCTCTCAAGCAGCCATTCTCTTCTCCTCGTCTCGGCAGACCACTGACAGTCTCTCTGAGGCTAAATGTTATCTCCTCATCCCCAAATCTTCTTATTAAAAAGAATCCATTGTATAAAATTATGCGCAAGCTTATTATGTTTTTCCTTAAGTTAGATGATAGGGCACTCAACCCTATTTAGTTATCATCTCCTGCCTTTATAGGCGTAACTAAATTTTGCCATACCTGATATTTTACTGAGATTCAAAATATATGATAAGTGATCTACTATCCCAGCCAGAAAATGTATTATTAGAATTTTAGTTGTGATGTATGTTGAAGAATTAGCTTGTTTAAATATTTTTGGAATCTACAAGATGGAAAAAGATAAGTTGGGGACTTTAGAGCCATTACTCATGTTAGAAAATGTCGGGGTCCTTCATCTCCGGTCCCTCTCTACTAGTAGGAGGGATGGGGGAAAACTCCCTGACCAGCACGAGCCAGGAGAGGAGCGGGTCCACTGTCCTCCCCGCACTCAGCCTTCCTTCCCCTGAGACCAACAGAGACACCACGCAGCTTCATCAAGGCAGGAAAATCTCTCTCCCTCCAATAAAACCCCCTTCCCGAGGCAATCCCTCCAGCTAATATCCCCTCACTCTAGGTCCCAGCAGAGAGTGATAAACAATAACACATTTGTAACCAATCGTAACCAAGTCTTGCGCCCTGCCTCTTGCGCCTTGCCTTGTCTCAGCAGAAAGTTATTAGACATGGCCTTACTCGGCCCCCAACAAGAAAATGTATCAAATGAGTCTGTAGTCTTTTGAGACAAAGTAGTTGTTGCAGTATTTACCAAACAAACATTAAGTTAATATTGGTAATTGGAATGATGTGAGGTATTAATATTTGCTTGTTATTTGACTAGACTTGCCGACATAGTTTAGAATAAAGGAGTAGCAACACTGTCTCCTGAGAACTCACAGGAAGGAAAGTATTTTGTATCAGAAGAAGCATAAGATTTTAACAGTCATTGTGCAAGCCACTGGAGCCCCAATCCTTTTGGATTGCATTGTTTGGAATTACTTGTCTTGGAACTTGGAGAGACTTCATGATATTGTCAAATAACATGCCTCCTAATATAATCGATGTGTTCAAGAATATTTATGCAGTATTTAGAGCTACCTTTGCCATTCCCTTCACCCAGTTGTCCTTTTCTGTGCCCTTTGTGACCTTTGCTTCTTAAATACTTAAGGAAGACATTCATTAGTATCTTCATTAAGTTCCTCCCACTTTTTCATAATCTACCTGACTATGGGATAAGTTACTTTACCCAAAAACATTTTCTTATACTCACTAACATCTTTACTGAGACATAATTGGAATATCATATGTTTCAATCTTTCAAAAACAAAGTGATTTTGAGTATGTCTATAGTATATGGGTGGATTGTCATTATATGATTCTGTATTTATTTTGTAGTAGGGGTAGTACTACTGTATTAACTAAGGACCTTATCCTTGCTAGGCAGGTACTCTACCATTTTATACCACTTGAGCCATACCTCCAGTCTGGTGATGGGTGCATGCGACCATTCCTCATTTGTTGGTTCAGATAGGTTCTCACTAACTGCACTGTCCTCAAACTTCATTGATTTCTGCTTCCTGAATAGCCAGGTGTGAGCCACCATACACAACTCTAGACCATTTCTTTATCACTCCAAACAGAAATTCTATACTCTTTTGATTCTGTTCTCCCAGCTCCAGGCAAAGAATAGTTTTGTTTCTGTCTTAGTGATTTGCCTATTCTTGTCAGGTCCTATAATGGAATCAAAATACATAACCTTTGGGGTTTTGCTTCTTTAATATACAATGTATTTTTAACAATTTTCCATGTTAAACAGTATGCCAGCCCTTTTCATTGACAAGTACTATTCCATTCTATAGGTATGCCACATATGGATTGTTTATCCAACAAGCGTTAGAAATGTTTTCCTTTTCTAGTTGCTAAAAATACTGCTATGATAAACATTCACATGAAAGTTTTCTTCTGTGTATATATCTACAGTCTGAACTGCTGAGCTGTTTGCTTACTCTGTATTTAGTATTTTGAAGAAGTGTCAAATTGTCCAAAGTAGTATATCATTCTACAATATCACCAATAATGAATGAAGGTGCCTTTTCTCCACACCTTTAGTGATGCTATTGATTGTTCATCTTTAAATTATAAGCATCCTACTATGAAGGGGTTTCTCATTGTGATTTTGACTTGATTCCTCTGACAAATGAGAGATTCCTGAACATGATAAATGACAACTTTTTTTCATGTATACTGGCAGTTTTCAATGTCAGTTCCAAATATTAATTTGACAATCTCTAGATCAAAATATACATACATATATATGTATATATATATATGTATATACAAAGTATATAGAGAAGAAGAGAGATGTATACACATAAATATGAATATAGAGTTATGTGCATATACACATGAGTGTGTACATATCTGTACATATATACAAATATAAAATATGAGTTATTCATTTTTTAAACCAGCAAAAATTTGTCTGGTTCATATTATTGAGTGATAAGAGTGATAACTTGCTTATCTTTCTTTTTCCCCTTAGAAATCAATTTTAGAAAAGCAGCATGTCAGGATTCTTTATGGGTACAAATTTTAACTCAAATTGGTTGGTAGCTGTGTTTCAGCCAAGTTGATTACTGGGCCAAGAGCTTCAGAGTTGATGTTTGTAGAAGCCAAAGGCAGATATAGATCTTACACAAGAGCTTGTTCCCTGAAATTAGAGATGGATGAGAGATATGGATTTATTTTTCAGGATATGTTCCTTCCTGGATGTCAGGTGCTATTTGTCACACCACAGATTTTGCTGTCTATCAGGATCTAGGTAAAAAGGTAATTCAGAGCTTAAGGAGTTTCTCTCCATAAGAGCATTTTATCCAGAGGAGCAGTCTCTGCAAAGTTTAGAAAGCTAAAGAAAAGCACAACAGGTTCCTCATGATATTCAGAAGTTTAGTTGTGTATCTCAGCTACTTCTTAACTTTATTCTCCCAAAATGCTTTCAACAACTTTATTCTCCTAGAATGCTTTTTAAAAAATCCTCATGCCCTAATCAGTGGAAACCCTGGGCTCTCCTAGCAGAGATTTACAATAGAACAAAACCTAGACACATAAGGCCATATAGTATGATGCTAAATAAAAGGACCTCCAGTATACAGAAACAAAAGCCATATAATGAGTGATTGTTGTCCTTAATGTACTATGTTATCTCTCATCTCTTTTGCTGTCCCTTGGTTATCTCATATTGTTACAGTATTTTACCTTGCTATCTGAAATATTGGTTGATTGGTTATTTGAAATTGGATAGGGAAGGGAGGCAAACAAGATGAGGGCCAGGGGTTGGGGGAGGGAAATAGAGACCAAGACATGAGAAAGGGTATCAATGTATGTGAAGTAATGCACCTTCTATCTGGTGAATATAATATAACCCTTCTATTAATTACAATTAAAAATATATGAGAAAAATCCTCATGCCTATGGTCTAAACATGTCCACATGGATGTAAAAGTTCCCAACTGAGAAACTAGAAGAATTCATTCATTAGAGTTGCAGGTTAGAGTATAGATTGACAATACTTCAAATGACAATACAAAGGCACATTTAGTGATGTGCAAGGATGACTTTTAGGGCTGTAGCTTTGCATGCTAGTGAAATAATGCTAAAAATATTTAGAACATGAATGTTTGTTATAGGATTATTTTCACAGAGAAATGACCAACTCAGCAACCAGGTATTGATTTAATAAATTATAGAACATACAAATCTATGTGTAATAGATATTAAAAGCAATCTTACAGATAATTTTATGGTATAAAAATTTTCAAGTTTATAAAGTTAAGAATGATGTCAAAAATATACATTTAATCCCTATAAATATGTTCCTATTTCCTGGAATTTGTTTTGATAAATAGTATTTTAAATGTTAAGGAATTATGCTTTTGGATTCCTTTAGTTTGTGTGTATGCCTAGCGTTCTGTAGGAGATATCATGTCCAGTTGTCTTTTAGATATAGCTTCCACATATGAGAAAAATGGGCAGTTGGAGGAGACTTTGTTTTTTGTGATGGGACTTGATCTCAGGGCCTGGGTAGTGTCCCTGAGCTTTCACACTCAAGGCTGTCTATCACTTTGAGCCACAGAACCACTTCATATTTTCAGGCGGTTACTTGGAGATAAGAGTCTCATGAACTTCCCTGCATGGGCTGGCTTTGAACCAAGATCTCAGCCTCCTGAGTAGCATTAGAGGCAAGGGACAATAGTTTAATAGGACTGACTTTAAAGAAATTTGATGTACTTTAGAGAGGGCAATATATAAGGGATGCACAAATGCAGTTTTTTCCCTGCTCTTGTTTTCTTAATTTTTTTTCACTTGAATTAGTTAGGGTGGAGTGTTTGAGGGCATTTTTTTCTTCAGTTTTAAACATCTATAGACAGCTTCTCCTTTGGTCAAATAGAATTCCTAGATGCTCTTCAGTCCTTGATACTGTTCTGATGCATGAGAAAAGGAGTACCCTAGCTGATGGTAATATTTTCTCTGCTTTTTCCCAGCTCATTGCTCCATGTTATAGGGTTCCAGTTTTCTCTAGTGATCTCCTTGGAGCAGTCTAGAAGGTACCTGTATGGCTTTGCCACTGTGTCTACTGTAGGTAAAATGGCCTGATCCTTGTGTGACGTGAGAGATTCATGATTCTATCCTGATCCTCAAATCCAGCTTCACTCAATAACAAGCCTGATTTAAAAAAAAAAATCTACAGCTGATTTAGAGAAGTCAACTGCTTTTGTAATCATTACCAATGAACAACTTGAAACCCTTTAGATTAACAAGCAAGAAACACAAATAAAATTTATGGCTGAGTGAGTGTAGCTAATGCGATATTCCTTCACAAAGATCTCTGGTGAACCATCTCTATCAAAGAGATATATGGAGAAAAAAATTCTCACAAAACTCATTTGTAAAATATGTAGGTTGAACCTAAGATACTTCTTGGAGAGAAATAACATACAAAGGAGTCTACGGATTTGTTCCTAATAGACACAGAAAACTTGTACCGCTCTCATCTCAAGGGAGAAAATTAAACAAAATGGATTGGAGAAGTTTCTTTGATTTGATAAGGGGACAAAACAACTCAAGAAACACCAAAATCTAGCTCAAAAGATAACCACCCCTTGTAACTCTTGATTCTTATCGTTATAAGCTATATAAAGTGGTTAAATTATTCATACTCAGGGTCCTCTACTATTTGTAAGCACATAATAAGCATTAGTTATTAAAACAAAGAGAATATCCAAGAAAATGGGCCATTTTTATTCCTCACATTTCCAGACATACTGTTTAAACTCCAGACAAATCTGCCCAGCTAATTCTTAGCATTTGGATGGTTTATCTTAAATGTTGAGCTAAGGTACCATTTAATTCAATCAGATCAAAGCAGTCATAAGTAAAAAGAAACATTATAGATAAATAATTGCAGAATGAAATACCTTCTACTGTATAAAATCATCTAAAGAAAAAAAAAGATACTTCATTTTTTTCCATAATACAACAGGATTAATTTTTTTCTAAATACAAAGCAAACCTTGGACCACCAAGGTTTGATTGTGGGGTAGGGGAAATTGTTTCTAACATTTTTCTGCATCACAAGGTATATTTGCATATAGCTAAATTATGTATCTGGGGTTGTTTGGCTCCTGTATCAATTCTCCCACCCATCAGAAATGACTGGCAGTCGTCTGAAGTTAGTAAAACACAGTCATAGCTCAATGAATATGTTTGTGATTCTTGGTACTATCCTAATTAATAGTTTAAAACATGTTGAATGTTCATTCACTCATCAATAAAGAGCCAATATTAAAATGAAGCCTGTCTTCCATCCATAACTTAATATTTTGAATTGCATGTTCTATAGAGCAAATTCATTTTCTTCTTGTAGAGGGGGAGCCAAAAGCACTCATTCAGTAAATGACTAATTTGAAATATTATAAAATCAACCCTGGGTAATATTTAAAGTAGTCATCTGAGTTGCTCAAAGTAAGCTTACAAAGTGTTTCTAAGTGAGGTCTGCCTAATGCATTTTTGAATATGAGTCATTTTAAATCAGCACATTAATTGTTAATATGTGAATGGGTACTGCCATAATATTAAAAATAATTTGTTCCCAATAATGAGTAAGTCAGTCTCAGAACCTTGTTTATAATATTTTTGTACAACATATTTGACTGGTAAGATTGTGCAACATTAAATTCTGGCCTCACTATGATTTTTAATTTAATTAAGGTCCTTATTTTTCAAGAACTTAAAAATATTAATACAGGATTTACACTGAATAACTCTAAAATTTTAAAACATAATTAATTGTTTAGTCTTCATTCCTTCTGTCCTGTTGAAACTTCAGATAAGCACAGAATGCTTTAATTTGGAGATGAAGGTCTTTTTTTTTGCTTTGTTTTTTTTTTTCCAAAGTGGAAAGCACACCATTGAGAATATGAATCACTAAGGGTAACATTAAATCTTTCAAAGAGATAATATATGTCCCTGTGGTGGCCCAAGAGAATAACAAATGTTAAATATTAATAAGATTGTGGAAATCCTTGTGAATATTGTCATAATGTAGTTCCAGAAACAAAGCAGGACAAGATGGACATCAAGTCAGGATCTGCACAGAGGCCTTTACCACAATACACTATATACGGTATATTCCAAGTGAAGGGATTATGGAACCTACAGAGAAGATACAGGTTTGGAGTATATAAAATAGAGAAATAATACTCTCCAAAGACAAATGGGCAGTAGGCTCTGTTCTTGTACCATGAGCTTCACAGGAAAATAAATTTGCCCACAATTTGAGGGGAGGAAAAAAAAATCCCCTTATGAAACTTTGAGAATTGGTGTGTTTGTTTGAGTTTATGGGTTTCTTAGTCTTTGCATTTGGGTTGGTCCCTCAAGATGAAGGAAACAATAGCGCTAACAGAGGATAGTAATATTACCCCATCCCTTTAGGCACCACTGTCTGCAAAGATCTACTTGCAGCCTTTCCTTGTGGCTTCTCCTCAAAGCCCCAGGCCTTCCAAGTCTGAGTTTATCTACAGACCACTTATAAGCAGGAGACGCTCTGTGAGTACACTGGCTCACCTTGCACTTAGTTTTGAAGTGAGTACTGCTTTTAGATACTTCTGACTACCCTATATTTGGAGGATGGGAGCTCTGTGGTCCTACAGGGTAGGGAGGGGCAGTGTCTCTCACTGGGGAGACAAAAGCTGGGATGTAGAACAGTAAAACCTAAACAGAAAAGGGCCAGGAATTGCCACACTTCTGTTCTCTTGAGGGGTCAGATCAGGCTTTGTAGGGATTAACCTATGAAGGACAAAAAAGGAAAAGATGAACAGTGGGAAGATTCAAGGAAGATTTTTATTTGGGCTTGTGTCCTCTTAGATACGGAATAATGTTGGGAAAATTCAGTTTAGTGATGAGTTCACAGAAGACTGACTTGAGAATACATAGTATTACTGAGTTTTGTTCTCTTTCTTTTCCTATTTTGCAATTACATTTTTTTGTCAGTCGTGGGGCTTGAACTCAGGGCCTGAGTACTGTCCTTGGACTTTTCTCAAGGCTAGAGCTCTACCACTTGAGCCACAACACTACTTCCTGCTTTTTGCTATATCTGAGATATTTCTCTCCTTAAGCATTTTTATAAGTACGTCTTATAAAAAAGACTTCTCTGAATTTGAATTTATTTCAATTTAGAAATTTAACCATATAATTTCCAAGGCAGTTCTCAAATCCATATTTTATGATTTCAGGAAATAAAATATTTTGAGAATCCAGTGATTTGTCTGAGGAAGTAGTCTCCCCTCCCCACCCCAATGAAACCACTATCTTTGGTGTGGGGATTGGGAAGAAAGTGGAAATTTTCTAGCATTTGGAACTTTCTAGTAGGCAAGAACACAGAGCTCATAGAAAACTTGAATAATTAGAGATTATTTAGTGCCTAAGAAGAGTCCAATTCCAAGACAGTGGCATCTTTAGCAAGGCACCTATCCTCACCTCCATTTGAGTTTCTGGGTTGGGTAGGATTTCCAACGCTGATAATGAGTCAGACCGATGAGATTTAATTTTGCTTGCTCTCTGTAGCTCTCAGAGAAACAAGTAGACTCTAAAATGAATCAAATTTAGCACCTAGAAGTCCCTCAAGGTCTCACCCCCACCTAACCCCCAGTACAAATAGCATAAGGTTTTTCCACAAGCACAATTGTGCAGATGGAGCCACTACTATTGGGCTAGGTTCAAATCCTGGTTTTGCCATTCTTCAGCTAAGCGACTCCACAGGACTTATCAACTCTGATTTTTACTTTTCCTGTCCTTAAATAGCACTCATAAGAGTAACTGGTAAGGCAGTCATTAGAGGAGTTACATTTGTGGAAGAATATCTTGGGGACACATTAGAAGTAGTGAGATTGCTCCTTGATTAAAACATACTCCAAAAAGAAAATTGTGTTAGTGAAACAGCAAGAGGCTAAATCTATAAATTACCATTGGGAATTTTTAGCCAAAAAGTTGCCTTTTAGCTTTGACTGATTTTCCTCTGAAATCACATAGGCCAGGCCTTTACAGGAAACATCACAGTGTCTGCTATCATTAAAATAGGAACGTTCAGTGAGTTTTTCTCCTCACTCTTTCCACAATACAAGTAAGACCATGATCCTCCCTTGTTTAAAGTCCTTTTCATTGGTGTGCCTTTGTCAAATCTATTTACATGTGTTAAAATCTTATCTTCTCCTGCTTATCTTCTGCACTTTTCTGTGTCACAGGCTCAGATAGAGCAGTTCTTTTTTTTAAATTTTTTATTGTAATTAATAAAAGGGTTACATGATATTTGCCATATAGAAGGTGCATTAATTCACATACATTGATACCCTTTCACATGTCTTGGTACCCTTTACCCACCCCCCCCACTGTCCCCCCCCCCATCTTGGTTTAAATGCATGATACACCTGAGCCATTCAGAGAACTGATCAAAACATTTCTGGGTCTCATACATAGTTTTCTTCACTGAGACCCAAGTTCATGCACTTCTAATTGATTCATTTAATGGGCTGTCATTTATTCATTTACATAGACTAAGTCATCACTGAGAGGGCTGTGAATTTTCTGAAACCTAGGACCTCAACTGTCCATCTTTGTCTACTCTGGGCTGAATCTATCATCCAAGACACAGTGACTTCTCACAAATGTGTGATATTCAAATGAAATCCAAACGAACGAGACTCAGCTGTACTCTCTTGCAAATATCCTAACCTCTGAGTACAAAACAAGATATCTGACTGATGAGAAACTGGTGAGAATGTTTCTCGGTCAGAGTGGTGTGCTGCCTCAGTAAGACTCTTAACGACACACCTGACACCAACAAATAATCTGCTAAAAGTAGAAATACGAATGGAAGATTGTCTTCTCTGAAAGTCAGTACTATCACTGGAGGAAATCTTACAAGTTTGCTTTATTTAAACTTTAAGGTTAAACATCATGTTGTCTTACCTAAGCTATTTCCTTCAATGGGCATGAAAAGAATACCTATCAAATTCTTTTACTTTTTTAAAAATTTTAATATGTCTAAAAATTATTTTAAGTAGTTGCACAAAGGAAGTGTCACATAACAAGCCAGTTTGTGAAAACTAGCATTACCCCCTTCAACATCCTCACCCCACTTTTCCCATGCCTTCCCTTACTTTTTTTAGTTTTGTAATGTAGTTCATCTCCTCCTCTCCTCTTGGTGCTGTTGCCCTCTTGGATGTATCCATTTCTTTGTGTTGTTTTTGTAAGGCTTTGACCTAGTCTATCTAAAGGATTATATATTTGAGCTCTCTATAGACTCTATTCTACTACAGTTGATTTATTTATAACAATTCGTTCACCATCCACAGTGTTTACTTATAGAGTTCTAGGATCATTCTCCTACCACAAGTGAGGAATACCAGGTAACCTTTGTTTTTTTCTGGGTGTGGCTTACTTCACTTAACCCATTTTTCCCATCTCTTTGTATTTCCTTAAGAATGGTACAATATCATTCTTTCTAGTAGATGTCTAAAATTCCACTGTGTATGCATACCATATTTTCTTGATGCATTCATCCACTGAGGGGCAACTACGCTAAGTTTATATCTTGGCTATTGTGTATAGTGCTGCAATGAAGATGGTTGACTGATGACTTTACTGTGACCTTGTTTGTGTTCTATATGTCCAGGAGTAAGATTGCTGGGTAACCAGGTAGTTCTATTTTATTTTTCAGAGGAGCTTTCACACTGTTTTTCAGAATCATGTTCTTTTTGGATTAATTAATTTTTATTATCCCAGAGTTGCTTTCAAGGCATCTTTCTTGTGTCCTATTGGATACATGTTTGAGAGTAGGACATCAGTTTCAACTCAAATGTAGTTGTAAGAGCTTTGTTTTGGTTGACACAGCACACAAATGCAGGTGGAGCCACATCATGTATGAATGCATGCCAACATACACTTTGCTTATACTGGAAAAAGTGAAAACCCATTTCCTTAATTAAAATTGACTTACATGGAATACTAAGTGACAAGGCCAGAGGGCCCTTCTGTAACTTGAGTGAACCAAGATTTCTCCTGGAGACTTTGGGCATTTGTGTTAGGGGTTTTATGTACCAGTTCTTGATGTTTTGAAGTTTGACATTAAAATGAGCTTTGACTGCCACTTAACCATCCTGATCTTCATTTCCTCGTTAAACTATGGCTGTCTACTACGTATGTCATAAGATCCTTGTGAGAACTGAGAACTAAACTGAATATGAAAAAACACCTTGTGCCTAGTAGGAACAAGGTACATAATAGATGTTGAGTTGAAATGCACATTACATGCGTAGTACATACATAAGTTGTACAGGTATCCTGTGTGGTAGGTCAAAGAAGTGTTTAACTAACTAGAAAGTTAGAGTTCTTATAAAATGACATGTAAGTATTCAGTCTACAAAGGTCAATGGGACACAACCCAAACACCCACTAAATGTGGGCATAAAACAGCAGAGGCCTAAATATCAAAGATGATCAGTAACAAGAACCAAGCTTACAGGAAGCATCGAGAGAATCTTGAAGACTTCCTGAGTTGTTTGATTCTTGTAAGCATGAAAGCAGAAAGGAAATTTTCTCAAAGATTAAGTTTCCTAGTCAATAAAATGTGGCAAATGATAATGATTTCGTATTCATGTATTCAGTGAAACAAAGCCTTTGACTTACTTGCTGCAGAACCTAGATTGATTCTACTCAATAAGTGGCACATGGTACACACAGGGCCGACTCCAGAGAAGTTGGAAATGCTTGGGTCTCGCTGTTTAGAAACCTAAGCCCTTTGTCTCCCTGTATCTTTAAGAATGAGGTCAAATGACTGGAAGAGACTCAAAGCTCCATTTGCAGCAATCACACTTCCTCTGTAGGTGTGGGATGAGGGATAGAAAACATACATTCAAGCATTTTAAAATCACAAAAATGGGCAAGCCAAGCCGACTGACCATTTGAGGTGATGTCGGTCACTGGCTAGGGGTCAAAGCCAAGGTCAACCAAGAGACAGTCCAGTGGCTTATGGAGGAGAATGACCAGCTGATCCATTGTATCATGGAGTGTCAGAAAAAAGGCTGGGCAAATGACTATGTCCAGTACCAGCATGTATTACACATAAACCTCATTTACTTAGCTCCCATTGCCTATGTCAGCCCAAATGGTATTAAAAAAAAGCAACAGAATAATCAGCTCTCTGATTGGCTAGTCGGTGAGTGGAATAACTCCAATATAATTCATTTCCTATCAAAGACAGACTGGATCTTCATCATGCTCTGCTGTTGAAAACATATGAAACTTGTGTGGTTCTTTGTTTTTGTTGTTGTTGTTTTGTTTTCATAAACCGTAAAGACAGCTAACTTAACCATATTCTCAATTTAACAGTTAAGTAGAACTTTTAATAAACTGTAAGGACTTATGGCAAAAAAAAACCCCCACAAAAATGTGGGTTTGAATTTTGTCCCTGTAAGGTATTATTCTAGCCTTGGGCAAGTTTCACTGAAGCCACTTTGAGCCTCAGATTGTTGCACGAAATGGAGGGAGAGCTTGGGTTAGTGCAAACCTTAGTACAGGATACACAATATTCAATAAACAACTACTTCAATTACAGCTACTATCTGCATGGTGGTTGTTATGACTCCTAGATTTAAAAGAAAAATAATGAAATGGCAGTTGTTTCCAGTGCGTGCGCTCATGTGTTCTCCCTCTCTCTCTCTCTCTCTCTCTCTCTCTCTCTCTCTCTCTCTCTCTCTCTCTCTCTCTCTCTCTCTCTCTCTCTTTCTCTCTCTCTCTCTTCTTTCTCTCCCCTCTCCAAGCAATCCTCCCTCCTTTTAAAGCTCATGTGAGTATATTTCTATTTCATTCCATTTTACTTCCACTGAGGCCCAAATCCAGTCTCAGAATGGTTCATCACTATCACCTGTTCATATTGTCCTGGTTTACTCGAGGACACTGAAAAGTCCCTTATATGTTTCTTATCTCCATAGATTGGTGTCCTGTATTCTATCCTTCCATGCTTCTCTATGTCATCTGTATTTGTATCAAGATTACTTGGACATGAACTTCATTCATTCCACTGAAATGAATTTGGGTCTGCATTTCTAAATAAAACAAGTGCTTGAATAGATAAAAAAGCAAATGCAAAAAAAGTCCATGATATACTAACATCGAAAAATAATAATGAGAGCCATGGAAAAGCAGTGAATTTATTCCCCTACATACATACGCACCAGACATGACCCTCCCCCACCACAAACAAAATACATTGCAAACAACTCTCACAAACAGATGGAGCCTCGCAAATTAGTCCAGTCCACCTTCCTTTGTAACCAGTCAGCCTTAATCCAAGAGGAACTGAAATCAGAAATCTCTGAGGAATGGAGCAAAGAAGTTGAGAAGCAAGCTGCCTGAGATACTGCATTAGCAGCTAAGATGAGAAGCTGACATTTTTCAGACAGAGAGGGGCAAAGGTGAGAAGCCAGCCGACCAGGAAGATAGCAGTTGAGCTGAACCTATGATTGCAACTTAGATATGTACCTTGTTTGCCAAGATAGTTGTGTCTGAGATATCTTGGGGGGAAAAACAGCATCCAGGATTGATGGGTCAGACACAGAGGTTTGTAGATTTTAAAAGCAGTCCATCCAGTCTGTCTGCCCCAGACTTTGGTATAAGTCTGTCTTGGACTGTGCATGCAGACACAAGTTAAAAGTGGCCCCATGCTAGAGCCAAAATATTCCTATTTAGAAGCTAAAGGTTGCCTGATATCTTATTCAGCACTTCAGTCCCTTACCACATCAAACTTGGTACCCAGTTTTGATTTATTTTTATGCCTCATTTCATTTACAAATTGCTTGGAAGACAAAAATCAGGAATTGCCCATACTTAAATTCTCTATCACAGCTGGCATAAAGTTTTGTGTATAGACCCACTCTCACGGAAGGTTTTCCAAAATTGATCAGTAAGGTAAGAAATGATGAGGAATCTGAAAAGCTTTCTTCCAACTTCTAAGGGTATACCCTTGCATTCTCTTGTACAATTCCTCGTACCTAAAATGTTCATAGCCAGGACCTGAAGCAGGTAATTTTTTTCTCTCACTTAAATAGCCTGAAAGACTGCTTGAGGCACATTATTAAGCGCTTGGATGATCTTTGTAACTCTTTGAAACAAAGTTTCTCTAATCCTCTAAAGGATTTTAGACAGCCAGCTTTTTTTTGGTGGGGGGGGTCAGGATAATGTATAGAGGGGTTACAGATACCTTCGTCAGATAGTAGGTGCACTACTTCTCACACATTGACACCCCTTCTCATGTTTTTGTCCCCGTTCACCCACATTCTGTATACATCCAGCGATATTTTGCTCATTGTTTGCTCATATTTTGCGCATTGTAATATAACTTTCCTTCAAGGTTCCAGTATCTTAATATGCCAAGAAATGTAGACCTTTGTATCTACGCAAAACTTGTTGATTTTGTTTGCCCGTATACATCACATCAAATTGGCCATGTTAGCCATCTTTAAATATACAGATATACATCCCTCAGTGCTGAGTACATTCTCATGCAAATAACTATCCCCACTACTCACCCCAAACTGAAAAACTCAGACCACATTAACAACCATACCCCATTTCTCTGGTAACCTTCCTCTTGCTTTCAATCATTAAATTGTTTTTATCATTTGCATAAGAAATCCCAGTCTGCCCTGCCATAACCTAAGACAGATGCAACTCTCTAAGAAGCCCAAGTGATCAGAGGGGGTACTTGGAAAAGGATGACAGTTGTTGGCCTTTCGGTTCTCCACACTGCTGTTCATTCACTGCCCTTGGGAGCCAGCTGCTTGAAGACATTCTTCCTACCGTATAGAAGAGACCAGGGAGGCTGGAGCTCCCTCTACAGTTTAGTGTCGTTATTGCAACAATCTGGGCTAAAATCCCTGGGCCAAATGCTTGAGATGCTTGAGGAAAAGGAGGAACGCAATTTGAGGGTCACTAGAGAATAACTCAGAACAAGCTACTCATGCCTCTGAACTAGCACGTCCCCTCTCCTCTCCTCCTCTTGGGCTGGATTGCATTTCATAATCCTGCCAACACCTAAATCCCTTCTGCTTCCTTACCTGTCCATAGTAATTGATAATGCTGACGCTTTAGTATGTGAGGCTGTTCTTCAAATCAGTTTGAAACGAGGGTTTTAGCATGGGGCCACTGTGTTCCCAGAGATGGTAGAAATCAAACAAAACATAAAAGTCAGACTTTGACCACCTTTTGTCCCCAAAGGCTTGCCTGGAACTTCTCACAGGATGGATGCCTTCCTTGTTTCTGAATTAATCCTTGTTTGCTGGCCAAATTCCAGCTCAGGTAATTACATCCTTCCTTACCCAAATCCCTCTTGGCAAATTTAGTCCTTTCCACTGTCTTCTTACAATCTTCAGTTTTTCTGTGGCATTTTGCTCTTGATATAGTATTTTCATGAGGAGAGTTTGCTTTTCAGTGAGAGAACAGAGAAGGCTGAGCCCCCCGGCATACAAATTACCCACTGAAGAATTACAGGACAAGGCAGAGGTGGAGGAGATACTGTCCACAGCAGAACTCCAGAAAATAAAAAAATACAGGTCTTGAAGTCCTTTGATCCAGTCTCCTTCCTCGGGTAGATGCATGGTAAACTGCTGGTGATGATTTTTTTTTAACTTTTAGATGTAAAGCTTCTATAATCCTGTAAGAGAATAAGACAGACAGCCTTTCTTTTAATTTTTGAGGCAAATGAATCAAACATCTCCAAGTAAAACCTTTCTATCACATCCACGGCATGTCCTTGTGTTGGATTGATTATTGGTATACTATTCTATTCTTCAGTGTTAAGACCTAGGTTTTAGTTTGGGATTATGAAGTTTGGCTTGAGGAATTAAAAGAATACCACTAAAACATGCCAGACAATACTGTGTCATGATTTTAGTTTCATTACTTTTAAACTGAGGATGCTAAAAATAGCTATTGTATGATAATACAATACAATACAATACTATGATGATAAAAGGAAAGTGTATAAAGTCATCATTCTTAGTGTGAACATTATAAACCACATGTGTTGTGAAATTATCCTAAAAAAGAAAAACATACTCATGAAATCTGTTAGCAAACATAGCAATAAAGTACTAAATGAAAGGAACTCTAGGATATGGAAACAAGAGCTTTGTCTTGTGTGATTGTTGTTTTTAATGTACTATGTTACTTCTCTTCTCCTTTTTTGCCCTTATGGTTAATCTCATATTGTCATTGTATCTGATTTTGTTACCTGGCATATTATATTTACATTTATTTGTTTATTTGAAATAAGGAAGGAAAGAGGGGAAAACAAGATGATTGGGAGAGGTGGAGGAGGGAAATAGGGACAAAAACATGAGAAGGGGTATCAATATGCGAGAAGGAATGCACCTACTACTTGACGAATATAACTGTAACCTCTCTATACACTATCCTGAAAATAAAACAAAGATGTCTAAGCAATGACCCCTACCCTTAATACGCCCTTGATCTAATAAAGGTGTCATATATTCTCCACTGCTGTGAGTTTACCATCTAAATCTATGCTCTCTTGAGTGCAGTTAATACAATGAATGCTTGAAGTAAAACACAAACATATGGAAAATACTATAGAAGGGAAGTTGGACGGGGCTGGGAGTTTGGCCTAGTGGTAGAGTGCTTGCCTAGCATGCACGAAGACCTGGGTTCAATTCCTAGTGTACCACGTACATAGAAAAAAGCCGTAAATGGTGCTGAGGCTCAAGTGGTAGAGCTCTAGCCTTGAGAAAGTCCAAGGACAGTGCTCAGGCCCTGAGCTCAAGCCCAGGACTGGCAAAAAAAAAAAAAAGAAGGGAAGTTGGACAATGAATTTTAGAAAACTTCCTAGAAAAATTTGCATCTTAAATTTTGTATGATTTTCAAAAAATTGTACAGAGGAGTTGCCATTTCATGAAGCAGCTCATGAATCCAATGTCCCTTGATCAATGTCGCCATTTCAACCTTCTAAGCCACCTCTCCCCTACTCACCCCTTCCCTCATTCTTCCTAATTTTTGAGGATATACAAGAGGTACTTGCATTTCTCCTGTTCTTCATCCATCTACACTTTGACATTTGACCCAACCCCACCTCTTTTTCAGTGCCTCTTTCCTGATATTTTCTTTTGCTGAACTTTGATTTTGGATTTTTAAGGCAGCACACTATGGGAGCTCTCCCTTGAATCTATCGTATTTCAGTTAATACATTTGTATACATTTGCTTATTACCCAACAGTTTTACTTGTGTATTTGTAAGCTAAATTTATCTTGCACATGTAAGGGAAAACCTAGTCTCTCTGGGCCCAACTTATTTCACTTAGCATAAGTTTTTCCAAGTCTTTCCATTTACTAACAAATGGTACAATATCATTCTTTCTAATGAATGCATAGAATTCCTTTGTGTGTGTATACCACATTTTCATGATGCATTCATCCATTGAGGGGCATCTTGGTGGATACCACCTGATGAATAGTAGTTTGGGTCTTTTTAAAGATAAGTATGATTTTGATAGTGAAAAAAGGAGTTGATAGTCAAGCAACTTACTGGACTTATGTCTCCCATTTATTTGCAGTTGTGAAACATAAATACAATGATATATTTATATAGGACACTGGTTAAGGCAGTTGAATAGAACTTTTGGCCTTCACTGAACAAATATAACTGTTTTGAAAGTTGAAGGAACCTATATTTGAAGCATAATGACCATCTATTTGTAGCATCTTATTTGTGAAGCTCTGACTTGGAAATAATCCCCAAGCAAACAGAATAGAACCTTGTACAGCTTAGCTAATTTTATACCTCAGAGAGTCCTGAAGTGTCTTAATTCAATGGCAGTAGAGTGAAGAAAGCATGGGCATATAGACACAGCTGGTCTGTAAGTGGGATGGTTGGAGTCATCTTACAGAATTAAAAAGAAAATGCAGGGGTCTTGAAAGATAAGTTGGAGACAAATGTAGGAGACTTTTGAATACTGCACATAGGTCACCTTTATTTACTAAGAAGTAGAATCCAGAAAGATTTAAGAATACTATCTTCCAAGTGAGGAAGAAAATTCAGACTTCTATGTAATGGAGTGGGAAAAAAAACACTGAGAGAAGAAAGTCAATATGATTGTTTCAATCATCTGGGTGGCAGACAAAGAAAGAATTTGATGGACATAAATGAATTTGAACTTGAACAATTCTAAACATGTTCAGAACTTCTCAACAGAACATCACTGCGGTGAATGAAAAAATACAAAGCAAAAGTCATATTAATATTAATTAGCTGCTTTGCCTTTAAAGGAATACTTAAGCCTTCTCTACTGGTTCATCATCTGCAGAGTGAGAAACGACGCATTTCTCCACTTCTATTGATTTCTATTATTTTAGATTTTTTTTAAAACTTACCAAACTTCTCATCCCCACTCCTTCTTCTTAGTCCATGGTGATACTTACCACAGTACATCAGATTCCTTTCTTTCTTTGAAAAATTTTAGGTAAACTTTCTATTAAAGGACAATACATAAACTCTTAAGGTATAGGGAGAATGGTCTTTCCCTATAGCTCCTGAAGAATATTAAACTGGAAATTTACTTACTTTCCTATCTTATATTTATCTGGTCCTTTAGCAAGGAAAGCTGGCATAGATTCTGTTCCAAGGAAGAACTGTACTTTTTTCTCCATTATTAATCAGAGCTGATATACACTAAATGTAGAATGAATGAATAAATGTGGTGGTGCTGGAGAGATATAACTTGGATTTTATATCTTTCCAGCAATCAGGAAGTTGGAATCAGATGCTTTACAAGTACAGCCTGGCATCCTTTTAATTTTAATCTTAACTCTTCCTTAAGAACTCTTGAGAATCTAAGCTATTTTCTTAACCTTTGCTCTCCTATTGCTATTACTGTTATTTGCTACTCCCCATTCATAAGTGACTACCTGCCTAAGCCCATTTATAAGTTATGGAATCTATTGTGCTACCTTGTTCTCTTAGGAGCTGGGATACCCACTGCTATGTTCAGAGAAATTCCATCAGTGCACCAACTCAGAATCTCAGGGATAGAGCCCTAGAATGAGTTAACAAGCACCAACACATTTGCTAAGCTTAAAGGAATACGCTATTATTGTCTGGCAATTGGTAAAGAACTTATTAATTAAGAATATAAGATAGAAAGAAATCTCCCAGGAGGCAAAAAGCCATTACAGAGACATTGTGGAACCAATCTAGCAGTTAATGGAATACTCAGAGGTACTTAAAAAAGAGGGGGGTGGTCACTTTAAAAAAGAATAGATATCATCAGATTAGTGATATTCAAGATTGGGAGAAACATCATCACAAAACAGGTAAAATCTAAAATAAATCACTTCATGAACATTATTTTAATATAATACAGTCATTTTATTGTAACTTCTCTAGAATCTAAACACATACCCGCAGCCACCACATAGCATAAAAGTAAATTGAGATGGAAATCGAAATCAGACTAGTGTTGCAAATGAGAATTAATCGTACGTTTGCTTTTGTTTTGAGACAGGGACATGAAAAACAAAATAAATAACTCATTTCAAATGCCTATGAGTTGTTTGCTTAAGAAATAACTATCAAATTAACAAGAAATGCCCATCTCCTTCCACATTCCCTTCCGTAATTGTAAGTTCCCCTCCTACAGACCAGCTCATCATATTAGGACAATATTCTATGAGATGAGACCAATGCTGAGAACCATCCAACATTTTGTTTTCTCAGAAGTAAAGTAGCTAGTTCATTCTGATATTTATCTTCTGAAGCATGCAATGGCATCAGGCCGGGGAGGCACCCTCTGAAGCAATCTTCTTGACATAGCATCACAGAGCTTCCAACCACAGGACCCAAGCGGCTGTGTTGGGTCCTAAGGAGATTTGTTTTAAATTCAATAAGCATCATTTTATATGGTCATATGCACATAGCTAGTGAGCCATTGTGATCCTCTGCTAAGAATATCCTAGATGTGTTCTAATTATTATAAATCAGGGAAAGCATGTAGTCTATGTTTCTTTGAGTCTGGCTTACATTGCTTAATATATTTATTTTCTAAGTTTTTCCATTACCTTATGAATGAGACAGTGGTATTCTTTCTTAGGGAAGCACAGCATTCCATTGTATGTGTATGCCTCATTTCTTGATCTATTCATCTATTGAGGTTGATGACATATTTTAGCTGTGATCAATAATGTTGTTGTGAACATGGTTGTGCTGGTAGCTTTAGTGTGGTTTTGTGGGTAGTCATTTAGGTAAATGCCCAGGAGTAGGATTGCTGGATCATAGGGAAAATCTGTATTTAGTCTTTTGAGGAACTGCCACACTGCTTTCCAGAGTAGTTGAACAAGTTTACTGTCCTACTAACAGTGTAGTAGCATTCTCTTTTGGTCACATTCCCACTAGCATCTGTTATTACTAGTTTTCTAGATAATGACCATTCGAGCTGGAGTGAGGTAAAAAATCTCAGTTTATTTGTTTTGCCTTTTATGGCCAGAGTTGTTAAACATTTCTTCATGAGTCTGTTGGCCATTCTTATTTCTTCTTCAGAGATGTCTCTCTTTAAGTCTTTAGTGTTGAGACAAAACCAAACCTGCAATATGCATCATCAAACATGCATAATATAGGTTGTGATCATGGGAATGAAATAACAATACATTAGCATCTCTGTTTTAGAATTCAAATCTAACCATTCATGTGGTAATGTTGAGAACTAAGTATGCTGTGCCTTTTTTATGGTGGGGGTGTAAATATCTGTGATCACTAATTAATGGAGGAAGAGCTGGAAAGACCAGACTAGGGAGAGTTCATCTTGACTGCTGGCACATGTTAGAGCAGATCCATGACTATCACTTCCTATATTTTCATTCATCTTTACAGAAACAATTCCTTTCTTTATAATGCCTTTTCATTGACACCTTGAATTAGGCATTCATCCTATTAGAGTGAGCCACTTTCTTTCCCATGCAAGGTCAATTTCATAAATACAATTTTGTAGATTTATATGTGGAACATTCTAAGAAGTATGACAACTTAAACTGTCTCAAACTTTAAATTGCCATGGACAAAAGACTTCCCAAGCCTAGCTTGCCATTTTTATAGTTCTCTTGAAAACAGCACAGTTTTTAAGAAGATAAATTGCACAATCCAATTCAAGATGGAAATTACCACAAAGAAATGGAAATTAGCACAGGAATCTACCCTCAGTAGGTTATATCTACTAAGCTAAAAAAGAAAATCATGCATCTGGAAAAGAATATAGCATTTTTCAAATTGATTTCTTTTGAATTGGACTGCTTCTGATTGTGGGTCCTCTTGCATCTGTTTTGGACCAAGCTCTAGTCAAAATGAAGTCATCTAAATGTCTGTGCTGGGTGATCAGGCAGCATCCTGTAGCACAAAGGAGACAAGAAAAGCGCAAAGGAAAAAAAAAAGAGAGAGTATGTCACATCCTGACTACAGGGAAGCAACGCAAAGCATCTAATCACAGCAGTGCCAGGGAACTTGAACCTGTCCAAAAAGATCCCAAGCTCCCCATGTTTAATTGCCCTTGATGTGTGGGAGCCAGTCATGCATGACAATGCCCGCGTGTCTCCCTGGCTCCTGCCTCTGCTCATTCCTGTCAGCTTTCACTCCAGGTGATGAACACGGTCCTCAGACCATGGGGAGGGGAGTCTGGGCCAGAGAAAGGGGAGGTGTGGGGGGGAGGCAGGGTGGGCCTGGAGAAGCCCCTCATGGATGCAAAGCAGCTTGTATTCAACTAACCCATCTCAGGGAGAGAAGTCTTTAGAAATGGGACTATTATATAACTTGCTTCAGTCCCTAGTTTCCTTTCTCCATGTCTGTAGCACATTATTTTCCTTGAGAGGAAAACAAAACTAGGTCATACCATGCAAATGGGGAGGTCATCCGAGACCCACAGTATGTCTGTCAACTGGCCACGTGCAAGCCTCCTGTACAGCCAATTATCTTTGAGCACATGCTTGAGACTGTGTAGAGAAATCAGAATTATACTTTAATAGTAAAGGGCATTATATTTTGCATGACTCTGTGCTCTTAAATCTCTCTTTATGTACAAGAGGGGGGGAAATGCTTCTTTTGAGTCTAATGAGGGAAAAAAAACTCTTGCAAGTCATTGGAGGAAAGAAAGCTGTATGTCTCGTGTGACAGCAATAACTGCACTAACTTTAATTGTTCATTTGCAGTGTGAAGTCGATCTAGAACTTCACTGGACAGGATGCATCAAGACAAAGGTTAATGAGAAATTTCAAAGCATCAAAGTTTTTAAGAAGATGATCCCTTAGCCTGACACCCAGTAAATCATCTAGTCATTATATAACACATGTAGAGTAGTCAGATTTGGCTTCTTTATGACAAAGCAGTTCACACGAGTAATTTAAATAATTTAATGGAAGCTTTCACTTCCGTCACAATCCTTGGTTCTGCTGTTCTGGCCCTATGGTAAGGCAGAGCATGGAGGGAGACAGCAGAGGTTGCTTACCTTACAGAGGACAGGAAACAGAGAGAGAAAGGGAAGAACATGACATAACATTCAAAGGCTCACCCCTAAACTACTAACTTTCTCCAGAGCTAGGCTCACTTCCAAACATTTCCATCACTTCCCAAATCATAATACCCACAGAGAACCAAACTTTCAATGCATGAACCTCTTCAAACGGTAACCTATGTAGATACTGAAATATCCTATGGTTCCCCCCCAATACATAAAATCTTATGGGCAATCGAGATTGAAATACAATTTAAAGAAGCTCTAGGCAGTATACAACAGTGCTGTTGATTTTTAGCAACCACTTTTTCTTGCCAGGACCTCCTTGTCTACACCTCCAAACCACTGAGAAGAACTTAACTTCCCATTGGAGTTGAATTGCCTCACTCTGAAAATAGACTTCTCTATCTCATGGGGATGCTGTAGAGATTAAATGAGCTGAAGGCTTGTAATGAACTTTTTTCACAGGTAGGCAGGCAAATTTCAGCTTCATGAAAACAGGAATACATTAGATAGAGAGACAGACAGACAGACAGACAGATAGATAGATAGATAGATAGATAGATAGATAGATAGATAGATAGCTATCTCTAATGTTGTAATATATTATATGTTATAATATATATTATAAACGTGGAGATAGGATATCCCTGAAATTACCAGAGCTGGATTTAAGTACTGGCCTGGTTGCTATAGGTTAGTTTTATGCTGGTTTTCTCCTATCAAGTCGGGTTCTTACATGGTAGGTTATTTGGAGAACAGGTGTAATATATACTCAAGAATGCTGACAAATAGTACATCCTCAGCAAGTACAAGGACAGCCTAGCTTCTCACTCCTGCTCTCCCACCATCATATGTGCATAGATAAGACATAGAAGATTTAGGAATATGGTTAGGATATTGAAATTTAAATCATCCCTGATAGATGTGTGATTATTATCAGCTGCCAATTTGACATAAACCATACTAACACTATTTTATGTTTTTTGGAGAAAGAACTAAAAACCAAGGAGGGAAGCAAGTAACTTTCATCCCATCAAAAAAATTTCCCTACAGTAAGAGTGGGGTTGTGTCCTAATCATATAATCATTATAAAACAAAAATAAGCTCATGAACTGGCAAAGTTTAAGAAAATGTCAAAGATCATGTGAAAGTTTACCATCTGGTGACAACCAGACTCACGATAGCCATATCGAATATAATACTGCATATAATACTGTATTTGATTATGTATAATATGTATTATATTGTATACAATACAGTCTGGATTACAGACTACAATGCAATCATAATTGAATTTTTCTAATCTGAGCTACTTTATAAATTCGATCTTTGGGGCAGCCACATCACTGCTCCTAGCCAATGAGACGCAGCAGGTCATCTGCATATTTCCAGGTCTGAGTTCTAAAGCCTTCCTGTATTTGATTTACTGTTCTCTCCCTTGGGGGAGATGCTCATGAGGACAATGACTTGAAAGTCTTGAGTTGAAGATAGTAAAATAAAGATGGATGGAAAAATGTTTCTTGATCACTGGCTACCAGAAATCATAACTAAATCCACATAAAATTAAGCCCCTGAATCTTAGAGTTTAACTTTACAACAATCTGTATATTCTTATATGAGTCTTTATATTGTTATATTTATTTATGAGTCTTTAGTGTATCATATTTATTTATGCTTTTATTTTATGTGTCTTTTTTTTTTTTTGCCAGTCCTGGGCTTGAGCTCAGGGCCTGAGCACTGTCCTTGGACTTTCTCAAGGCTAGAGCTCCACCACTTGAGCCTCAGCACCACTTCCGGCTTTTTTCTATGTATGTGGTACCGAGGAATCGAACCCGGGTCTTCATGCATGCTAGGCAAGCACTTTAACCACTAGGCCAAACTCCCGGCCCTTTATGTGTCTTTATATTTATATTATTTCTGCCTCCTCTCCTTTCCTTTCCATCTGCTCTTCTTCTTTCTCCCCTTCCTCTTTCCTTTTTCTTTTCTTTTTTTTTTTGCTTTATGTACAGAACTATTAATGAACTCAGTTTCTGAGTATAGACTTTAAGTCACTGCCCTCCAGTCTGATAGGAGGAAAATTCAGTTTGTGTGCTCATTTGGTTTGGGGACAAAAATCTGACAGCTCTGTCAAAGGTGTGAATATTTTGCTAGCAAGTAACCAGCTCTGACAAGTTGGACTTTATCATCCTCTGTAGCCTTGAGTGAGAGAGTAAGGCCTGTGGGTAGAATGAGATGAGACAGAGTTGGAGATGGAACTTTCTGGAAGTCAAGGAGTCAGGGCATAACCAGAGCATATATGCAAATACATAAACACCCAGTGTTCTTTGAGGTTCTATACAATTCACAAAATTAGATTTGGATTTGTCAAATTTCAATGTCTGATACTTTTTCAACATAACCAGAGGTGCAGTTTATTTTTTACATGTGGTAAAAAAGCATGCATTTTCTAGGAAATCTACTATCTGCATTCTATATTCAAATATTAGATAATACCAATAAATATATTCTATCTTTTGTTCTCACAAGCTCATTTTGGTAAGCCACATTTCAAGAGAGGAGGTGGTGAAGCCATAAAGGGGTAAATGAGAACACAAATATTGTAGTTCAAAGTCAGAGAGATTATCAAAATTCCAGAAGTCAGAAAAATTCTATGAGTAAAGTATGGTTTGAGTGGACTGTTAGAAGATGTATTTGACTTGTGGTTAAAGAAAAGAAAATATTAATGAAAACAGAAGAGGGAATAGAAATGTAGTATCATGAGGCAAGGATATTTTTTTCTGAGCTTACTAGGAAGTGCTTTAAGAGTATTATGATTTCTTCTTGTTAGAATCAAAGAACCCTGGGTTAAAAAAAAAATGTAAGCCTTTCTTGGTTATATTTCTGAAGGAAACAGCTCTGAGGAAGCCCGTTAAGTAAAAGCAGGCAAATGGAGAAAGTAGAACTTCCGATATTGTGATGGTTAGTTGGATTTGAGTCTCATGTACTTTTCCTGCCCAGGCTAGATTTGAAAACCTCTATCCTCAAATCCCAGCCTCCTAAGTAGCTATGGTTATAAGCATAAGTCATTAGCACCCAGTAATCTCTCTTCTACCTCTCTTTCTTCTACAGTAAATAGCTTTGCTCTGCCAGCTTGCTCTTGTTACCAAGGGCCCAAAACCATGAGCTAACAAACAAAATCTCAAAATCTATGAGCCAAGATAAGTCTTTTCTCTTTCAGGACTGATTTCAGGTTGTTTCTTACAGTGATAGTTAGCTGACTTACACATTCACCATTCCTATTGTACAGCATGAGTTTCTTATGCAATGTGATTTTCTCTGCTTGTTACTACTGTTACCGTCTTCCATTAAATGGCTTCTATTTTACCAATAGTTTGTGGTACTAATATGCATATAAAAACCTACAGCTGGGCACCAGTGGATCACACTGTACTCCTAGCTACTCAGAAGACTGAGATCTGAGGATCACAGTTCAAAACCAAACAACATCAACAACAACAACAATGACAAAAAAGCCTACAAAAGTAAGTTCAATTCCTTCCACTAAAGAAGATTGTTTCTTGGAGCTATTTATTTTCTTTCTTTCTTTCTTTTCTTTCTTTCTTTCTCTTTCTTTCTTTCTTTCTTTCTTTCTTTCTTTCTTTCTTTCTTTCTTTCTTTCTTTCTTTCTTTCTTTCTTTCTTTCCTTATTTTGTTGTTGGCCATGTGGCTTAAACTCTGGGCCTGGATGCTGTCCCTGAACTCTTCAGCTCAAGGCTATTGCTCTACCACTTGAACCACATGGTCACTTCCTGCTCTCTGGCAGTTAATCGGAGAAAAGAGTCTCATGGACTTTAGTGCTCAGGCTGGCTTTGAACAGAGATCCTCAGCTCTCAGCCTCCTGAGTAGCTAGGATTACAGGTGTGAGCCACCAGAATACGGCTTGTTTGCTTCAACTATTAGCTCATTTAGAGCCTGACAACTAATTTACTCAACTCATATTCGTTGTATGTGTGTCCTTGGTTTTATTTGAGGAATAGTCTCGCATGTTGCTCCCGCAGTCTTGACCTCCTCAGTTCAATTGCCTTGCCACTACCTGGGCTTACAGGTACCCACCACCATGCCCCATTCATGCCATTGACCTTCAGATCTTACCCTTATTCCTCAAAATTTTAATTTCAATCAGCACTGTTTTGAATCTTATATCTATCACCAATATATTTTTTCATAACAATGTTTGGATTAAATGTGACAAGAAATATGGAAATACATATTGATAAAGTCTGGAAAAATATGAATTATAGATAGTTATCTGTTTTTCTTTGTTGAGCTCCATGTTTAGCAATAAAATATAGACTAATAGTATACCTAGGGTAGAGTCAGAGAGACAGAGCCAGGGAGTAAGGTAGAAGGAAAGGGGGAGGAGAAAGCAATGCTGAGAAGACCCTGAATATTTTTTAAAACAGGTTCCATTTCTACCTGTTAAAAGAAATGATTGCTAAGTTTTTATTTCCCATCAGGCCATTTGCACTCACACAGTACTCTGTAGAAGAGTAGGAGAGCAAATCTAATGAGAGTTGCCTAGGCAGACAGTTACATGAATGATAAAAGAAAAAAAAACTTGTTAATGTATCTCCACACAAAATTAGAGTGGTGCATACTTTATAATAAGGGCAATGGTAATCAGGACAATTTAGAGGCACTTTAATCAAATGTTATATTGGAATGTGAATCCCAGAGGTGAAAGGCAGTTATTAGCCCACAGCACCACCCCAATTCCATAGTTCAGCCCACACTGAAAGATTTCGGTGTCTGTGTGAAAGAAGATCCCCTTCAGAATTTATGCCACTTGTAGGAAATGGGATATCGGTTTAGTAAAGATAAGGAGAGATAAGGATAAGAATTAGAAGTTAAAAGGGAAAAGGACAGGTTAGGAGATATGTTTGCTTCAAAGTTTGGACCAAAAGCATCCAACCCCTTGCAAGTGATTTGCAATGTTGTTAGTTCCATTCAAGTTTGATGAAACTACATAGAAGTATATATTAATAAATAATTAATCATTGAACCTCATTGCTAAATTTAATCTAGAAGGTTTACAAAGCATTTGGAAATCCTCTTTCTTAAAGTCTCTTTTCCAGAAGAAGGAGAGCCAGAAAGCCAGAAAGTTTGGCTTTGACTCCTGCCTCTACTTCCCAGGTAAGTGATAATTCTGTGTCATTTGTAAAAGAAGAATAACCAATGTCTCTTGTGGAGTTGCAAAGAGACTAGAGATCGCATAGAAAGCCTTTAGAACAGTATCTGACAAAAAGCAAGTGGTCAGAAAGCATTTGTTCTTATCTTTGAGGGAATGGCTTTCAAGCAGAAAATACAGGTGGAAAATTCCATTGGCCAGTGATTTTGAAAGTAGCTCAGGGGGAATTGAGTCAGACCATTTTCTCCAATATTCTTAACACTCCACTCAAGAGCAGAGTTGGTTAATGATTAGACCCTATAAAATTTTCCATGTCATGTGCCTTTTTCCCCACCAGGCCATAGAAAGTAATTAAGAATTATGGGGAGCAAATTCAGTGAGAGGGAAGGCATGCCTTTCCAGGGACAAGCTCCAAACCCTGACGAGGTTATTGGCACAGGTGTCTCCTGCAAATAAATTAACGGGGAGGCAGATCCAATCATTAATCTGTCATCCAAACTTGGTGTTTAGAGTCATTTGGGGACATGGGGCTTCCTTCGCCCAACCTTGATGGTGTCTGGAGCAAAGATTAGGAAGCAGAGTGATTTCATTAGGATAACAAGGCTGTTAAAGAACAATCTGGCTCTTTACATGGTATTTATAAAGCATTTCAAAGAAACTGGGTTCTGACAGCTGCTGTCAGTCTCTCACACAGGAACTGTGGTGATTTATTGATATGGCAGGGGAGCTATTATTATCCTTATTTGTAAAAGTTTTACACATACTAACAGTCTATCTCATGGAGTTGCAAACTTTCCAAAGACAAATGTACCTAATTGAATGTTTAAATTGCCCCAGCATGAGATTTTGATTTAACAGAATATAAAAAATCTCAATTACATAGTATTGCTTGTAGTTTTATAAATTGCTTCAAGTACTTTTTTTAATAAAAGCTGGTAGATAAAATTATTTTCAGCTACCTGTTTGTGGATTATCCACTGCCATTTCTTTTTTGTTTTTCTCTGCACGTGGTACCAAGGAATCGAACCATGGTCTTTGTGCATGCTAGGCAAGCACTCTTAACACTAGGCCGAACTCCCAGCTCCTACCCACTGCCATTTCCGGGCTACTTTCTTCCTGCTTGAGTTACAGAGAAATATGATATGGAAGTGTAAATAATAATGCAGAAGTACAGGCTTTTAGATAAAGGAATGTATAATTATGTAGCACTCAGTGCTCCATAGAAAAATGTAACCATGCTAAAATTAAATAGGAATGAGTTTTTAATTAATTGTTATCTATATTCATGCCACTATACCTCCATGATTTAACTAATTGATAGTTGACTCCAGGTAAGTCAAAGCAGGGGGTAATTTCTTTTGAATCTTGCATATTGTAAACAAATGGAGTATTGTTAGAAACACAAGGTGAGGGGATGATGATATTGCCCAGAGCATTTGGCATAGGACAGAGGAAGCATCTGGGTCACTTTTGGGAATCGAAGTATCTATTCCCTACTTTGTGGTCAGAAGGATGGAATTTCCCAAAACATTTTTATCAGATCCGATGCCAGTAGAGTCACAGGATCATTGACTTTTCCTCAGCTGGAAGGGAATTTTAGAAGCTGTCTAGCCCAAGCTCATTTATTTTACAATTGAGTTCACTGAAGCCCAGGGAGATAAAATGTCACATAGCTACTGTTGAGCCAAGACAAGAAAAATTAGTAAGTGCTGAGTCTTAAATGTTCATGGTCACCCATTATGCTCTTAACGCTAGTTTCTGGGGCATTTAGGGCATCATCAGCCAGGGAGAAGAAATTGGTCAGGGTTAGGGGGGTGGGGGAAGAAACCTCTGGTGAAGAAGCCCAAAATAGGAGAAGAGTAATAAAAATAAAAAAATAAATAAAATGTATACTCTTCTTTTTGCAATAAGCATGCCAGGACCATGTAGTCATCAGTAAAGTAAGATAAAAATAAGAATGTTGCCCAACATGATTCTTCCTCTCAAAATAAACAGAATGAGCCAAAACTTACTCATCACTGGCCACAATAAGAGATAGCTCAAAGGGGAGGCCCTTGAAGTTTAACAGAGATGTTGTTAGCCAAATGGACCAAACAGTCATATATAGGATGGGAAATCATCTTTCCAAGAGATAGATTCATATTACAAAAGTCTCATAAAAAATAAAAATCAAGCCAGGTGCAGTGGCT
This sequence comes from Megascapheus bottae, assembly GCF_031878675.1. Lineage (NCBI taxonomy): Eukaryota > Metazoa > Chordata > Mammalia > Rodentia > Geomyidae > Megascapheus > Megascapheus bottae. Next base: position 46,925,606 of record NC_143518.1, on the reverse strand, counting down.
CACGTCTGTAATCCTAGCTACTCAGGAGGCTGAGATCTGAGGATCATGGTTCAAAGCCAGCCCAGGCACTAAAATCTGTGAGACTCTTCTCTCCAATTAATCACCAGAAAACCGGCAGTGGTGCTGTGGCTTAACAGGTGAGGTGGTAGCCTTGGGCTGAAGAGCTCAGGGACAGGGGCCAGGCCCAGAGTTCAAGTCCCATGACCAACAAAATAAATAAATAAATAAATACATACATACATACTAAAGTAAAGTTAAAAACAATTTTGAAATGCATTTTCAGGTAGTAAGAGAAAGCAAAGCTTCTGACCTGAGAGACCTCAGTTAAAATGAAAAGAAATTCACTTAAAAGCAGTGCTGCAGTGGGTCTTAAACATCTCTTGAAGCCATGTGTTCAAGTCGTGTCTTTCTTCCTATAGCACCTATGGAGGTGATAGAACCTTTAAAAGATAGCATCTAGTCGGGGGAAGTGAGGTCACAGGGTGTGGCCTTTAAAGGGCAATTTGAACTGTTGCCCCTCTTGGTCTGGGTTTTCAAGCTACCTTGAGGTAAGGAATTTCCTCGACTGTGTGCTTCTATCAGAAGGTTCTGTCTTAGTACAATATTAACAACAGGACGAATTCATCATGGATTGAAACCTCAAAACTGCAAATCACACTAAATTTTGCTTTTTTAAGTTGATGACCTCGGGTATTTAGTTGCTGTAATGGAAAACTAAGTATTGTAAGCATTACAGTATAGCATATGATACATGAAGGAATGAGTACTTTGGCCTCTTTAATGAGTAGCTGTAAGATCTTATTATTCTTTTCAAAAGTAAACAGAACTGCTACAGACAACTTTGTCTCTAGTTAATTGGTATCCTGCCACTAAATCCTGCTAAAACACATGTAGCTTTACATCTATATTTACTATTAGAGATGGTATTTCAGAGAAATCAAGTTGACTTTAAGTTTTGGTCACATGGTTATAAATATTTGGTCTTGGATTATAGCTAAACCGAAACCTCCACTTTTATTTTTTAATAGGTCAAACACAGCTCCAATAAATTAACATATGCTCAAGCCATGCAGTCCATCCTAAACTAAAATTTAGGGGAAAGAGGCAAGTACTTATCAGGGAGATGTTCTGTATCTTCTACAGTTATATTAGTCTTCTGGGTCATGGAATGGACTACAAACTAACATTCTTATTCTGTGAAAACTTTAAGTGCCAAACTTTTCAATAGTGACTATTGTTTAATAGGTAAAGTTTATACTAAGAATTTGTGCAGCTATTATCTTTAAATCTGTGAGCTAGCATATATTATATTTAAAACTGTGAGCTAGCCTTGGTGGCATATGCTTAGAATTCCAGCACTCAGAAGACTGAGGCAGAAGTATTACTAGTTTGTGGCCAGCCTACATTACCTAGCATGACCTTATCTCAAGCAAACAAGCAAATAATGGTTCCTCCCAATTGCCAACTTTTGACCATATCACATCATTTATACCTCAGGGTACTCCTAAAATCTAAAAGTAACTACATGTCTGAGACAGCTATTTCTCCAAGACACCTTCATAATCTCCATTTCTCTCTCAAATTAAAAAGAAAAATCTTACATCTAGTTACACATATTGCCATCTTAAAACTGCATTTTTCTGCTTCCCAAGGGACATAATTTGGCTGATGGTAATTTCAGTGGCAGTCTCTCATGAAGCTGCCAAGAAGTCTCTTTCAAAAGACACTGAAGTCCACTTCCTCTTTTTTCCCCCATCCTATACCTTAAATGTGTCTGCACTGGTTGTTATCATCTGACAGCTTGGACAGGACAAAGATGCCTAAAGATACCGCAATGCCACATTGTATAGAAGCCTGGATCTCAGTGGATTGGACCTACCATTTTGCTCCTGGGTTGACCAACTGCAGATCATTTTTTTTTCCAATCCTGAGGCTTGAACTCAGGGCCTGGGCACTGTCTCTGAGATTTTTTTAAGGCTAACGCTCTACCACTTAAGTCACAGTGCCACTTCTTTTTCTATGTATATGATACCAAGGAATGGAACCCAGAGCTTCTATGCATGCTAGGCAAATGCTCTACCACCAGGCCACACTCCTGGCCTTCCATATCATTTTTAAATGATACAGAAATTAACTGTGTAACTTACTATGGAAGGTATATCATTTACCATAGCTAACCCTAGTTCTTAACGGTATTTAATTTTACTTCTTAGTGACTCTCAGAAACAAGTAGATTAATTTGCAGCAACTGGGAAGACAAAACATAAGGGTTCACTACAGATCTCTTATGCATGCAATTCCTATTTCCTATTATGTTAGTTAGTTAAAGGTTTGATATGTTTTCTTTTTCCAAGCCATGACCAGTTTTAATCCTAGAGACCATTTCATCCTTGAATGCTAATTCTGTGGTTCTAATGGCAGGCAATTTGGGCAAGAAAATTGGCAGTATATTTGAAATTTAAAATAGAAGTTCTATTGCTCCCTTACAAAACAATGAGACCCTTAAAATACTTCCTTGGAAGATGAGTGAAGAATCACATGTCATCGAAAAGATATTTTATTATATATTATTAATTTAAAAAACCTTTTAAAAATATGGCCAACCATGCCTATCAATGATTGATATGCAAAAGAAAGGGCTTTTCTCTGATTCAAGAAAATATATTCTAATCTTGGTTCTGACAAGTATTGTATATTTTGGGGCAATTCATTTAATCTCCATAAGTTTGCTTTGCTAATCTAAAGAAATCATGATGATAACAATAATTTACAAAATTGATGTAAGTCTGAAAGCATAGAGGTAAAAATTGTTAGCCCAATGAATGTCCATAGAGGAATGGCTTTATAGATATCAATTGAGCAAATCTACTAAATGGTACATTCATGACAGTTTGAAAAAGATACTATTTAACACACAAGTCCCTTTTAAAAAGGCACATGGTGTCTGTTTCCCAGAGGTCTATTGAAATGGGGGTAGTGGGGCCAACCACCACTCTTCTTGAGAAATCAGCTCAAGTTAAACAAGAAAATCAATGATCTTAAGCTTCACAAAGACACATTGCAGCCTCATTTCTGGCCACTTTGCTATGCAAAGCTGTGTTCTTTTTTTAGATAAGATACAGAATGTACTGTATATTATCAGCATATTGATTAAGTTTTTTCATATATTTTTTATTGTAATTAATAGAAGGGTTACATTATATTCACCAGATAGAAGGTGCATTACTTCACGTACCTTGATACCCTTTCTCGTGTCTTGGGCTCCATTTCCCTCAGTTATCTCATATTGTTACAGTATTTCACCTTGTTATTTGATATATTGTATATATACATATTTGGTTATTTGATTAAGTTTTGAGAATATATTTCTAAGAAAATGTTTGTGCTTACCAAAAAGGTACAGAAGAGGAAAAGAAGTTGCCTTCGATAGACACTCAAGTCTTCTTCTCCAGTGTTAGAAGTCTGGCCTTGGGAATGGTCTGTAACATTGAAGGAAATAAAATTGCACCATCAAATGTATGGGTTTGATAAAATCAGAACATTTGAGTCCAGGGTACTTGTAGTGTTGTGTGTCCCAGGGTGAGCACAAGGTGAGCCTGTATGTCTGAAGTAGTATACACTGCAAGGTGTTCAGTTCAGAGATATACAGAGGAGACAAAAATAGATGAAAGCAAAGAATCATTTCCCAACTGCACCAATTCTCACCCATTCAAAACAATCCCTTTTAACCTGGTCCCATTATTCTACCATAGTCTTCCTCTATCCTGGACTAGTATCAAACATGTATCTCAGATGTGACAAGGAAGGTTTGAATGAAACAAATTTAAATTTCCAACCAATGAAATATCTTTAATGATTTGATCTGTAGCATGGAAAATGGTAACTACCTGATTTTTTAGAACTCAAAGAAAGGTCCGTTGTCTAAAGAAAATACTAACATGGCTGCCTGCTGAATTTCTCTACAATTGGGTATGTTATGGAAAGACTTCTTTTAGTCACAGGTACTCAAAAGGCTTAGTTAGGTGGATCAAGAGTCTTTAGGATAGCCTGAGCAAAGTTAGTGAGAAACTATCTCAAAAACAAAACGCAAAACAAAGGGACAAGGTGATATAACTCAAGCATTCATAAGTCCCCTAGACTACAAAAAAAAAAGCAGAACTAGTTGATCACTACCTAAATGCTAAGCAAGATACATATTTATTATATAATAATACATATCTTATCACATATAATAAATGAATGTATATATATTTATGAATATATAACACAAGTATACTGAGCATCTTTACACAAATTATATAATCTATTTTGTTCTTCAACTTAAGATGTAGAAAATTTTATTCTAGTTTGAGAAATTGGAAGAAGAAAAAAAAAGAAGATTGGAGACATTAAGAAACATGAATAAAGTCACCTAAATAAAACCAATAGATGAACAAGACCAGATTAGATTTGGATAGTTACAGGCTATGGCTCTGAGATTAGGATTTAGCTTTTGAAATGTGCTGAGGCCTTCAGGACACAGAAGAACTCCTGTCATGGGAGAATGCTGTGCCCTGATCTGAGAGGCCAAGGTAAGCAGTGATTAAAGGTGCAGAGAGCTGCAGAATGACATGTGGCCAATTCTCTATTGGGGGGAGGAGGGAATTAGCTGTGCTATCTCACACAGTGACTCTAGAACTTTAGTGTGTTTCCCCTACAGCTCATAAGAATGTGATCTTACTGTATCAACTTACTCTCATGTAGTAAACAGAGTGATCTCTGCTTTATTCGGGTTTGGGTACTCTGTCTTTTTTTGTCTGACTATGAGCTAGATTTCATGATTTACTTCCCATGAGTCTTGCAAGTCACTTTTAAGTTTATAGAAATTGATTCCCCTCAGCTATCTCTCACCTTTCTTGCTCATACACTTAGGCTAAGTCAAGCTGGATGCCATATTGCAAAGTACCCTAGAAAAAAGATTCAAAAGCCACTAGCACAACAATGTTCGTTGCAGCACTATTTACCATAGCAAAGATATGGAACCAACCTGGATGTCCCTCAGTTGATGAGTGGATCAACAAGATGTGGTATTTGTACACAATGGAATTCTATGCTGCTGTCAGAAAGAATGACATCGCCCCATTTGTTAGGAAATGGAAAGACTTAGAAAAAATCATATTAAGTGAAATAAGCCAAACTCAAAGGAACTTAGGCTGAATAGTTTCCCTCATTTGTCATAATCAGTAGAAACCTTGGGCTCTACTAGCAGAGATTTGCAATAGAGCAAAAGGCCATATAGTATGACACTAAATGAAAGGACCTCTAGGATATAGAAACAAAAGCCATATAATAGACGATTGTTGTCCTTAATGTACTATGTTATCTCTCATCTCTTTTGCTGTCCCTTCATTATCTCATATTGTTACAGTATCTCACTTTGTTATCTGATATATCAGATATATTTGTATTTGGTTATTTGAAATTGGATAGGGAAGGGGGGAAAACAAGATAAGGGTAGGGGTGGGGGGGAGGGAAATGGAGACCAAGACATGTGAAAGGGTATCAATGTATGTGAATTAATGCACCTTCTATCTGGCAAATATCATGTAACCCTTCTATTAATTACAATAAAAAATATATGAAAAAAAAAGGTTCACAAGGTAAGGAACTGGGACCTCTGAGCCTGAGGCTGCTGACAACCATGTGAGTGCATCTGAAAGCAGATACAGCCCTGGAGACTGTGGTCCACACTGTGGCCTTAAGCCCATCCTTGTGAACAACCCTGGGAATTTATCTTAGCTGCAACCTTCTGGGAACCCTGGGGCACAGTAAATTGCCCCAAGATTTTTGATTCTAGAAACTGAGTAGTAAGAAGTTTACTTTTGTAGCTGTTATATTTAAGGAGAGGAGGTAATTGATTCCACAACAATACAAAAAAAGGACATACCTGGAAATACAGAGTATATACAGAATATTTGGTTCAACAGAGATTTCCCCAAACTTTGAGTGGTTTTCATTATTTAAAAAATTATTTTATTAGTCAGGCACAGTGGCTCACACCTGTACTTCTTGCTACTCAGGAGGCTGAGATCTGAGGAGTGTGGTTCAAAGCCAGTCTGGACACTCAAGACTATTAGACTCTTATCTCCAATTAATCACTAGAAACTTGGGAGTGGTGCCGTGGCTCAAGGGGTAGGGTGATAGCTTTGAACTGAAGAGCTCAGGGACAGCACCCAGGCCCAGAGTTCAAGCCCCACGACCGACAAAAAAAAAATGGAAATGGTGGAGAAGAAAGCATGTGGGAGTCATCAAAATACTTCCTGTAGTTTGACATGACACATAGATACCATATCTTTCTATGACTCATTTCCCACTCCATAGATCCATCACTGGGGAAAAGAAAATTGACTCAGCAACAATTATAATAATGAATGACAAAATTCACTTGAGCCTTTTGCCTATCAGTCAGATGTCATGTCTGTCTCTGGGCTTCTACACATTGATGTGACTAGTGTCTTAGATCAATGGACAGATAACGAGACTATAAATGATCATAACCACTAATGTCAACCTTAGCCTTTTAAATGCACTCCCAGTCCTGTAGATAACCTGGAAGGTCACAGCGATAGTTGCCACCTGCTCTTGTCTCTCCTTTCCAACACTATCAGACAACATGGTGTTTCAGGAACAGAGAAAAGGGCCTAAAATTTCATCACAGATCCCTATTCCCTTGTCTATCCTGGCCATACGGACAGCTACATTTACCCAGCTAGAAGATATGCTTTTATCTTTCAGTTACAAGGATGAACTGAACTAGGACTTTTTCCCTTTTAGCAATAATACCCAAAATTCATTATTGTAATCATTTCCAACAATGAACCTTCTCACTGTCATCAAAGACAAAAATCTAAACTTGTGATTTCATACTATGTCAGGGGGAAGAGTCTTGAATTCATGAAAAGCCTAAATTTAGAGTACACTTTAGAAGAAATGCAACTTAGTGCTTTTTGATACATATAGTAACTTCAACTAATTGCCAAAATAAAGTTTGCTCCCCTTGGCTTTAATGAACAGATTAGTAGCACTTTGCATTAGCAATATCATTTGCATAAAATTAATTTGCTCACACCTTTAAAAATAGTGTTCAAAATGGCTTAAACATGCTCACTGCCTATTTATACTATTAATTTGCTAAGAAAACCTTTCTTTTAAGTAGGGCAAAAGTGAATTGTCAGTCCATCTGAAGTCGAAGTATCCCAAACTCTTCAAATAACTGAAGTCGAAGATAATATGTTTTTCTCATGCAATAATAGTTTGCTCTCAACAAATTGCTAGTACAAATATTTAGCTTAGGACCTGACTTAGCGCTTCATTTGTTGAAAATGACTGTGTTCCTAAACTGATCTCTAATAAAAAAAATCTACTATATCCATTCTATTTCAAATGCTACAGATATAAATCATGTTGAACTATGTCAAGAAGTTTAGTAAAAGACAGAAAACAAAATGGAGGTATGCAAATATAAATCCAATCATGTATTTTTTTCTAAACTGGGATAGATGAAAACTCTATACCTGTATTATTAAAAATAGTATGTACATAGAGTAATTTCTTTACATGCTGACAGCACTCTCATTAAATGTGAGTTGATCAATAAGAGTTGTTGGGGGGTTTTTGTTTACTTTTTTTTCCAGTCCTGGGCGTGAGCTCAGGGCCTGAGCACTGTTCTTGGAATTTTTCAACGCTAGAGTTCTATCTACACATGAGCCACAGCTCATGGCTTTTTCTATGTATGTTGTACCGAGGAATTGAACCCAAGGTTTTGCGCAGATAGGCAAGCACTCTACCACTAGGACAACATTCCAGCCCTCAATAAAGTTTTAAAAATAATATTTGCTAGTGAGGGAAGGGGTTACACTGTTCAAAAAGAAATGTACCCAATTGCCTGACTTAAGTAACTATAACCCCTCTGTATATCACCTTTACAATAATTTAAAAAAATAAGTAAAAAATTGCTAAGTTAACTCTTAAATTTAAATGAAAGGAAGAAAATATATACAAAAATTCAGTAAAATGTTCTAAAAATACAGTAACTTCACCTATTATAGTTTGTTGCACATGCATACACACACACACACACACACACACACACTCTCCCCCACACACATTACTGAACCATATCTTTCTTTTACACTTGGGGCCTTATTTTAGCCTGGCATTCCACCACTTGAGCTATGTCTCCTCCTTTTTTCTGGGCATTTTGGATATAATGTCTGGTTGACTTCTCTGCCAAGCCAGTCTTAAACTCTGCTCTTCTAGATGTCAGGCTCCTGAGTAGCTAGGATTACCGATGTGAGCCATGAGTACCTGGCTATCACATGGATTTGTACTCTTTGACTTTTGCTTATAAGCTTAGGAAGAAAATATAATTGCATTGTCTACATTGTGAAAACCTTGTACCTAGTTGAAAAAAGAAAAAAATCTGTGTATGTAGTGACAGAAATAGATTTATGATGTCATTTTTAACAGTTAAACAGACATTGAGAAACAATGCATCCAGTTCAATAGTGTTGATGCAAAGATGGGAATGAAGAGGAGTTCCACATGTGTTTGTATAAACATGGGAATTAATACAAAGTTTAAAAATGCCTATGCATTAAGAATAGAATGTATAAAAATAACCTAAACGCACCTTGGAACATGCACAGATTAGCTGGAATATGGTAGAAGCCTGTTGGCAGTGGAAAACTAACAAGTGCAAATGAGACTTGGCATGACAAAATTAATCACTAGTATTTTTTTTTTGCGCTATGGTAGTTTGATCTCAGTGTCGCACTTTTGCTAGCAAATGTTCTATTACTTGAGCCATGCATTCAACTTCCACTACATTTTTTCTATTCATTTATTTTTCAGATAAAGTCTTTAGCTTTTTGTGCACAGCCAGCCCTCAGACCTCAATTTTTTATCTCTACTTTCTGATGCACTAGAATTAAAGAAATGAAGCATCTGCCATGGCTAGACACTTTTACAGTGAAAATATACTCAGGATTAGCCTAGTAATTATATTGTTATTTTAAAATTAAAATATTAACTTTCTATCTAATAAAACAAGGTTTATGTAAAATGCATTTGGTTTAATAATATTTCTTGAGTAAAGAAGCATGAAGTTTTCAATCAGCCTAACAGTAACATTTTTGTCTCCATTTAGTCAACATTTAACCAATAGATTCAGGTCTCCGTAAAGCCCCAGAATTCAAAATTTTCTTACTTATTCTGTACTACCTGGACCTATGTATTTCTTCTTTATGATAAATGGTGAACTAATTCAACAATGATACTCAATTGACAGTATGGTGGAAATGAACTGCAAAAATTTGTTGAGCGGTGAGGGGAAAGAGAGGGGAAAGCAGAAGAAAACAAAGGAATGGGATAACAGTGTTCAAAAAGAAATGTATTCATTATCATACTGTAACTTTAATACCCCTCCATGACCTTTACAATAAATAATAAATAAAGGAATAAATAGTGGGTTTAGCTTGTTAGCTAAAAGTCAGTTCAGCTCCCTAAGCCTCTAAAATTAGTATGTTTTCCATATTTTTGAGACTCAAAGCAGAATTGCTGTGATGAATATGAATTCTTGTCTCTTCCTTTCTTCCTTCTGTCCCACTGATGTGCCAATAACCATGAATCTGAGGCCTTTAGTAGAGCTTGGTTTTCCTCAAAATACCATATCAATTGACTTGGCTGTATAACATCTTGAGCCAGATTTACTGTAAGTTAGTCATGTATCAGTGCTTTCCTTTTTATAACAGAATAGTGTTCCTTGGTATGCTTATATCAGTTTGTTTATCCACACACAAGTACATGACAGTAATAGCAATATTTTTTTCTGCTTTGAATGAAGTCATTGTGAAATATTCAAATACAACTCTGTGGGGAATGACTGAGTCAAGAACAGCCATCAGATGTTTTTGTCAAACTGCTTTTCAAAAGACTGGTGCAACTTTACATTTCTCCTAGCAGTGAATGAGAATCCCACTGATTGTATATCCTCATCAGATTTTTTATATCATCCAGAGATTTGGATCACTTCTTTTGGTTTTATTTCTTAATTTATGGCACCATTTTTCTTATATATTTTAATAACATTTCATACGTTATAGTGCAATATGTTGTGTGTTGTCCCCCTAGATAACTTCTAGATAAATTCCTTCCCACCAACTTTTCAACTAGAATCAAAGAAATCAACTCATGAGAGCTTACCTTTGCAGAGTTCTAGAGCTGACATTGTGTTGCCTTTCAAGCCAGGACCTGAAAAGGCTTCAAATTCTTTCCTAACCTTAGGAAAAAGTTGGGGTGGGGGGGCGGGAGTGGGGCAGGAGGGGAGAGAGGGAATGTGATTTCCAATATGCAGTGTGCTGAGTCTGAACATTTGTCTCAATAGCCACCTAAGGTCAGGAGAAAGGAGGTTTATTATCTAAGTAGAGACCAAATTGGACTGATGGAAAGATGTATTTATAATTAAGCAGTCACCGACAGAACTTTGGTCAACGGTGTGATCCAGTTGAACATCATCTAAAGTTGGGTTGAGTTGGGTTTTGGTCTTGCCTGATAAGAAAATGAATGTAAGCCAGACCCAAAGGAACATAGGCTTAATGGTTTCCCCTCATTTGTAATAATTAGTAAAACTGTCGTAGCAGAGTATTATAATAGCTCAAAACCTAGAAACATAAGACCATATAGGATGAGGCTAAATGAAAGGACCTCCAGGATATGGAAACAAGAGCCATATAATGTGTGATTGTTGTTCTTAATGTACTATATTATTTCTCATCTCTTTCGTTGTCCCTTGATTATTCTTATATTGTTACAGTATTTTATCTCCTTATTTGGTATATTGTATATACAATTATTTGTTTATTTGAAATAGGAAAGGGAAGGGGGAAACAAGATGAGAAGAAGGGGTGGGAGGAGGGAAATGGGGACAAAAACATAAGAAGGGGTATCAATGTGTGTGAAGTAATGCACCTTCAACCTGGGAATATAACTGTAATCCTTCTGTTAATTACAATAAAAATATGTGAAAAAAAGAACAGGAAAAAAAAGAAAGAAAATGAACGTAGCTGGAAGTTAGATTGGCCTAGACCCAGCATATTTATCCACCAGCCTGTCATTCCAGGGATCCAAAGTAGCTGCAGGGGAGAATGGCTCCTAAGGAAGACAGACCCAAAATGGAAGCTAAGATGCCAGTATTTTCCTGTTTTTAGTTGCCCGTTGAGCCTTTGCAAGGAAGAGTCAGAGATCTTAGCAAAAAACAAAACAAAACAGTTTCTATGCATCTATTAAAATGGCAGGCTTAGAAATTTCTGCTTTCTGGGAAAGTGCAGCTGTGGCTCAAGGGGTAGGGTGGTAGCCTTGAGCTGAAGAGCTCAGCAATAGTGCCTAGGCCCAGAGTTCAAGCCCCATGACCCACAAAAAAAAAAAAAAAAAAAAAAAAAAAACAAGAAATTTCTGCTTTCTGTCAGCATTATCAATAAGACAGTGAATGCCAGACAACATCTGGACAATTTCCTGATTTGGTTAAATTAATTGAATTCACCTCATTGTTTCAGTCATTCCTGCTGATTGTAGTATTGTTACAATTCAATAATCCCAGTTTAACACTGTTTTTCAAACTTTTTATATACCTCACATTTTTCCACTGTCTTTAGAAAATGATTGGTCCAGACATTGTTACCTAGAACAAATCATCTTACTTAGTGAGTTTTTCAAATGAGGGCCTCTGTCTTATATCAGGCTCTTGCACATAAAGCATCTCCCTAGCAGTTAAAAAGTACCATTGCTCTAACTCCACTTGCTCACCCACTGTCCTCCAGAATCTAAACGCACAAGCCTAGAGTTCAACTAAAGTGAAAGCAACAGTATAGTCTTAGCAACCATTTTAAATATGTTGTGATTTTTTTTTGTCTTAAATTGTAACCATCCTAATAGGTACAGAGTAGTAGCTCATTGGGTTTTAATTTGCATTTCTTTAATGTCTAATGAAGTTGAGCATCAATTCATGTGATTCTAATTTTATTCTTTAGTTCAGAATATTCTCAGGGGAGAGAGCAATGATTCCTTGCATCAAGAGCTCAGCTCTGCCGACACTAAATGCAGAGCACGAGAAGAGTCTTACTAGGCCCTCTACTTCTTACATCCAGCACGGGGATGAGCTATTCAACCAGCACTCCACTTTGAAGGCCAAAATAACCTCTGCTCTTGTTTATTTGAATCATGCTGACTGTTGCCATCTGTGTGCCATGGTTCTATGTAAGCAGATTCCTCAAAGGGTCTGAGATTTCCGGTCCCAACTCCTGTTCTGTGGAAAAGTGGTCAGTTTATTCATTTGTTGGTCATGTTAGACGTCTAATTTCATTATGATGAAAGCTGATTGAAGGGAAAGGGGAATACAAATCAGGCTCTACGTCTTTCCATTGCCTTACAAATGGGGCAATGTCGTTCTTTCTGACAGCAGCATAGATGTGGTATAAATACCACATCTTGTTGATCCACTCATCAACTGAGGGACATCTGGGTTGGTTCCATATCTTTGCTATGGTAAATAGCACTGCAATGAACATTGTTGTGCCAGTGGCTTTAGTATGTCCTTGTTTCTGGACAATTGGGTAAATGCCAAGTAGTGGAATAGCTGGGTCATAGGGGAGCTCTATGTTTAGTCTTTTGAGGAACTGTCATACTGCTTCCATAGTGGTTGAACGAGTTTGCACTCCCACCAGCAGTGTAGTAGTGATCCCTCCTGACCGCGTCCCCTCCAGCATCTGTTGTTAGTAGATTTCTTGATCATGACCATTCTAATTGGAGTGAGGTGGATCTTAGAGTTGTTTTGATTGGCGTTTCTTTTATTGACCTGGTCATTTCTGAAGGGCATTGGGCCTGCACTTGCCGGGAGATATGAGTCAGGGTGTAATCAGGTACCATTACTGGATAGGGCGCAAAGTCTGTGAATCTGCATGGATATTGCTGGTGCTGGTAGGCAGAATGTGAGCATGTACATAGAATGCTGCTGCTGCTACTGATGATGATGATGATGATGGTGGTGATGGTGGTGGTGGTGGTGGTGGTGATGATGATGATGGAGAGACTAGAGAGAGAGAGACTTGAAAAAGAGTGATCATCATCTTGTTTTCCCCTTGCCTTTTGGAAATGAACTATACAACTTGGGAGGGCTGAGGAGAGGGGAAGTGGGAGAAAAACATGGGAAGGGGTAACAATGTTCAAGAAGTAGTGTACCCACTACCTTACCGATGTAACTAACCCCCTCCACATCACTATAATAATAAAAATAAAAGAAATTTAAAACAAAGAATGATCACCATTCCTATCAAATCATGTTTCATATACCAGGAGCAGAGAGCCAGCAGCATTACACCATTAAGGAAAACAAGAATCCTTTCTATGAAACCTAAGAAGGTAATCATTTTTTAGAGAAAAGTTGAATAAAAAGCAAACATAAAAAAAAGGGCTGGGGGCCCAGCTCAATGGTAATACTGTTCTTATCTATTAGTGTACATAGACCCTGGGTTCCATCTACAGCAATGAAAGAAAAATGTATATTGAGAGTTTTATCTAAAGATCAAATCATAACATTTTGGAATATTTTCTGATATAGTTATAATTATTTATATATGCCACTTGTCTTGGTCAATCTAGTTTCTTAGGCAATCTGTTTTTAAATATTTTAGAAGTTTTAAAATATTTTAGAAGTTTTTGGGTTTTCTGTTGTTGTTGTTTTTGGTGGTGGTGATGGTGGTGGGACTTGAACTTTGGGCCTGGATACTGTCCCTGAGTTTTTTGCTCAAGGCTAGCACTCTACTACTTGACCCAGATTCACGTCTAGTTTTTGAGTGCTTAATTGGAGATGAATCTCGCGGGGACTTTTCTGTCCAGGCTGTACTCCTCGGATCTCAGCCTTCTAAGTAGCTAGGATTACAGTTGTGAGCCACTAATGCCTGGCTTGGTTTTTCTAAGGTGATAACAATAATGAACACAGGATTTTGAAGAATATCTTTTTTAACCCTCCCCCCTTTCTATCGTGGGACTTGAATTCTGGGCCTGGGTGTTGTCCCTGAGCTCTTCAGCTCAAGGCTATTGCTCTACCACTTGAGCCATAGTGCCACTTCCTATTTTCTGGTGGTTAATTGAAGTCTCATAGACTTTAGTGCCCAGGCTGACTTTGAACCACTATCCTCAGATCTCCTGAGTAGCTAGGATTACAGACATGAGCTACCAGAGATGAGCTTGAAAAATAGCTTTAAGCTCTGAAATGAGAGCAATGGGGAAAAAAAAACTTGCCTAAATAAGCTTTCTGATTAGAAAACAATTCAGATTTCTATAGTAAAATTATGAAGAAAGGTAAGTTAGGGATAATATTTTAATTCATTTACCTTGCAGTATTTGTTACTACTTTAAAATATAAATATAATTATCCACTGAATAAAACAAATTATGGTCTGCTTTTAAATCTAACTGTATGCTAAACATTTTCCTATATCAGTAAATTTACTTAGTGACAATATCACTTTACTGTATTATCATATTCCTCTATTTTATATATTTTGTATTACTATATTTGATTAATGTTACTATGTTTTGTGAAATGTAAGTATTCACTTGCAATGGTTCTTTAGGTGTCTCTAGTTCTTTATTGTAAATGACACTGAAATGAACATCTTTATTGATGTCACATTACTTTTTTAGGTTAGCTTCTTGAAGTGAAATAACCAGAGAAAGGCTATTAGTATTTTTATGTATGTGGCCATATTATGTTCCAGAAGGGAGGGGTGGTGTCCTCCCAACAGCTTCTGCATGATTGCACATCTGCAAAATGCAAATGCAAGCCACGTAATTATGTAGACTAGTCACACCTGAAACTGTTTATGCAAATGACCTAACTCCCTGAGGATCATCCCCAGGTGTATGGATTTACAACTGGAATCCCTTGTGGAGGGAGCTGTTCTTTAGGAAGTCAGTTTATACTGTTGGTGTGTGAAGGCTGATAGAGAAAATGCAAACAATATAAACTTCCTCCACCGAGATAGTTATCATTTCAGTTCATCTATCATTATAGACTATCTTAGGTAAACTTATGGGCAGGAGTTTAAAGGCCCCAATGAGTCACTGTCATACACCTGTAGGATTCTCTCACTGCTTCAGTATCGATTTATCCATTTTGGAATTCCTTCCCATTGATTTATTAGGTCTATACATCTTCTGGTGGCCAGCTTCTGTCTATAAAAGGTGACTGGGGGAACTGTTTCACTATCATGTATTTTTATAGCTCACTGACATTCATTGACTGACTCTTATTTCCCCAATGTTAGTATTAATGCTAATGGGTGTACAAGCTGGCTTTGGTCTTTGTTCTTTTTTTTTGGCCTTCACTAAGTGTAGTGTAGATGTAATAAGATGCAATTACCAAATATATGGGAAGAGAAGATGTTTAGCAATATAGGTTCCCTGTCATTTAAAATAAAGAAGTACAGAAACAGGAATGGGCTGTGCAAGAGAGAACTACATTATTAAAAACACCCAAATGCCAGGCGCTAATAGTTTTTGCCTTTAATTCTAGTTCCTTGGGAGGTTGAGACCTTAAGGACTGAGATTCAAGGCCAGCACAAGCAGAAAAGGTGTGTCAGACATCATCTCTAAAACAACCAGCAAAAAAACAGGGCTGGAGGCATGGCACAAGGATAAAGTATCAATTGAGAAGACTCAACCTGAGCAAGAGTTCAATCCCTGTTACTAGAATTTGAACAAACAAAACATGGTTTACCATAAAGGAATTTCAAATTGTCTTTACTAAATCAATGGGAAACTGAGGGTAGAGTGTGATAAAAGAGGAAAGAATTTAAGGCATTCATGGGTGAAACTATGATTTGCAGGAAAATTTAGTCCATAACAGGACTAAAATCCTGCTAATCCTCAGAGACAGAAATTTGGCTTCCATAGGAAGCTTAGCTTTTTTTTTTTTTTTTACAGTTTCTTCTCTTATAACTTCACTGTAGTAAGGAGGACCACTTTCAATAATGAAGCTGTAGAATCAAGTAGCCTGAATTTCAGCTCAGCATTTGGAAACTACATGACTTTGGGTAGCAAATTCATCCTTTGTGTTCCTCAGTTTCCAATTTCTCAAATGAGAAATAAAATGATAACCCTCAGTCACGGTATAAATGACATGGTATAGACAGAGGTAAATAAGGTTAAATGAAGTTCTTAGAGTATAATCTAAGCCAATATGGCTGAAGTTCTTCCTGAATGAGGAGACTATGACACAGATAGATACCCAGGGAAGACCCAGGGAGGAGACTACCAGACCTGTAAGTAAAGCAGAGAAGCCTCAGAAGACACCAGTCCTGTAAATAGTATAACCTCACATGTCTGCCTCTAGGACTGTGAGACAAGTAATTTCTCTCCAAACCACTTAGCCCATGGGACTTTCTTATGGCAGCCCTAGTGGGTATTCAGTACTGTAATGACAGGACTGGAAGCTCAAGGTAGAATGCAGAGGAGTTTGGATATAAACAAGGAGGAACTAAGGGAGACCACGGGAATATGGATTGTCCCAATTTAAGCACACAACAAAGGCCCTCCTCTGTTTGTAATTGTCTCCAGTGTTTTCCATTGGCAATTTGATTTTTTTAACCATCTAGACCCGAGCCAGACTCCAAAATCATAGTCTAAATGAAAATTGTATAACATAGTAACTCAGTTGGACTTTGAACTATATTGGGCCTCTATTGAGGAGGATCATTAAGACAAGTTTGAGGCCAGCCTGAACTAAACAGTGAGACTCTGTTCCAAAAAAAAAAAAAAAAAAAAAAGATTTTTTAAAGCAGGAATAAGAATGAACACTTAAAATATTCAAGGTGCTGATCTATGAAGTACTGCTATTTTAATGGGGGTTTTATATAATACAACCATTATAAATATTTAAGTATAATTCAGTTAAGAAAAGTTGTTTGATTCATATGCCAATAACTACTAATATACTCATTTATTGAGCAAATCATTATTGAGCTCTCACTATTCTAAGTACTGTGATTATAAAGTGTCAACAAATAGGAAAAGTCCACTGTTCCATAGAGCTCATTTGTCATCTTGTTTAGCATTTGACAACAGTACTGTGCAGTGCTATCCTTGGCATCTTACAGAAGAAGAAAACAAAACTTTGGAAGTTCAGCTAGTTTCACAAGGTCACACAGCCAGTGGAGAGAAAGACCAAAGATTCAAATCCTTGCCACTAAGATTCCAAAACTCTGAGTACTATTCCTGTGTTTCTTGCAACCTAAAGCTCAAACATCTATTGCTGTATTTCAGAATAAATGCCCAGGACTCGGGTCCTTATTCATTCCCTGTTTCCATCCTACTATGCATCATTTCTGTTAGTTCTGCTTACTCCCTTTTGCTTTGGTTTAACTCATGCCACAGAAATGCATGGGAAAAGACTGAAGGGACATGGAGTAAATAGGTGTCAGTGACAATGTCCTTTTCTGTGATAAGAATCAGAGACTAGCAGTCATTTCTTTCCCCTTTGTTGTGTCTACAGGAGCCAGAGATCTCAGGTAAAGTCTTGTGGCTGCTGACAGGTCACCTCCAGCCTACCACCAGAAAAAGTTTGTCTCTTCTTATTCGGAAGCAGCATATTTACACAAGGAAGACATCTCTAAATCCTTCTTTAACCTCAAGAGACAAGGCTTACTTCACACTTCCTCTGACTGAAATTAATATGCTGAAGGAATGTAAATTAGAGGAGTCAAGTCTGAAACACTAAGGCCTCACAGAAATCAGCCCGCCATTCAACTTTATGTGTACCTGGGTTTACTGTCAGATCCTGCTCACACAGGGTTTTTTTGAGTCTGGGTCTCTATTGTTTTTTCAGCTCCTCCTGAGCTCCTATCTCTGCAGGCTCAAGCGAGGTAGTACTGATGGTGACATCCCTGCATAAGCTGAGACCAGGCCTTTGTTCTGGGATTCTTTCTAGGTAGAGATTAAAACAATAGTATGCCTCCTTGAGGATCACAACCATGAGGCTTCAAAAATCATTTTATAAGAAAAACCAAATAGGATTGCATCTCCTTTTATTATCTCCATTGTCATGCTTAGTGCCATCACACATTCAACCAAGCATGGATGATATGTGGCATCCTTAGGTTTAAGCACAAGGGTCTCTGGCTTCCATCTGGCCATTCCTTACCCCAAATGAGGAGTTAGGCTTTGAGAGGCCAAATGGGGGATGCACAGAAACAGAGGGGCAGTGAGCGAGCAAATGCAATGGTGGTACTCACTAGACATTACGCTGAAAGTGAGCTGTACAAATTCTGGGGGGCCGGGGGGAGAGCGAGGGAGAGAGTGGCATTGCCCAAAAAGAAATATATTCTTTACCTAACTCATGAAACTGTAACCCCTGTGTGCATCACGTTTGTAATAACAATAACATTTGATTTTAAAAAGGGTAAAAGAAAGAAGCTTTGGAGCCACCTGGAGTTCACAACCCACTGTGCTTCAACTAGTGAAGACAGAATTCTCTGTCTGGATTGTAAGTCTTGGTATTGAGTCTTTTCTTTTTTCGGGTTCTTCCTAAATTCTATCCTGCTGAGGTTATACCACAGACTTCTGAAGTGTATATTCCTGGGCCAAGTGGGATGTTCTGCTAGACACACACGTGGGATGTGAAGACTGAATTATCCCTTGCTCACAGTGCATACTGAGCTACACTGGGAAGGTATGAAGGATGGGCTCCAACCAGGGGCCAAAGGAAAGTCAAGGGAGATTGAGTCTAAGAATGCTACATTGCAAGCTGTCCTTTCCAGTAGTTATGAAGGAACATCACTGGGGGTAAAGAGGGCACATACTATTTTCGTGAAAATGTATGTTGATTTTCAACTTCTAAACATTCACTATATGTAAGCTTCCAATTATACCTTTATTCTGCTTTTCACAAATAGAAGCAGGCTATTGCAAATCACAGAAAAACATGAAACCAATGGGTCATAGAAATCACCTGGTATGCTTGTCCAGTTCCAGGATTAAACCTTTCTGATATCCAGATTCAGTAGGTTTTGACTGGGAATCAGGAAGATGTATTGTTTTTAAGTCCCAGGTGGCTTTCTTTCTTTCTTTCTTTCTTTCTTTCTTTCTTTCTTTCTGACTTGCACAGTATGGTGAGGTAATTGAGAACTTTGGGAAATCTAAGAGAAAAGACAAGACAATACATTCTGTTGCTGAGTTTTCCTAGGGAAGTGGCTAGAGTAGACCATATGGTAAAACCCATTAGACTCTCCTAGTTACCTTTCCAGTGATTTACTTTGAAGGGATGATAATCAGACAGCTAAGAATCAGCAAACAGATGAGGAAACTTTTTACTAGGAAAGACAGAGAAAAATCTTTTCATTGCAAGAGAAGAGAATCACTCCAAGGAACTGATAAAAACTAAAAAACAGATGAAAAACAATACACACGCATACACATTCACATAATATTTTCTCCACCTATTCATTGGCTGTAGGCTGTTTGAGCTACTCTCATAACTTGGTTATTGTAAAGAGTGCTGCAATGACCATAGGTATGCAAGTTCCTTTATTGTATTCTGACTTGCAGTCATTCAGATAACTGTCCAAGAATAGCATTGCTAAATCACAGAGTAGTTCAGTTTTTAGTTTTATTTTTGGATTCTTTTTAACTTAGAAATCTCCATTATGACTTCCATAGTGGTTGCACTAATTTAGTCTCCTGACCTCTTGAACTTGACTGTCCAGTTCACATTGTCTAGCTCCCAGTTGTACTTCATACATAAATATTAAGGGATGTTGGTTATGAGGATGTTGCTTAAGGATGCTGTACTGTGCTCAAAATATAGCTCAGTGGTAGAGCCCTAGCCTAGGATATACAAGGGTCTGTGTTACAACATTAGCATTTCAAGAAAATAAAACAGAGTAAACAGCAATAACAAAATCCAAAGACAACCTGGAGCCAGTAACTGGTACTTTTAATCTTATCTATTCAAGAGGCTGAGATCTAGGGATTCTTGCCTGGCCAGACAGACAAATTCAAGACACTCTTCTCTCCAAAGTCACCAAACATGACTGAGAAGTCATATGTGAAATGGAAGATCATTGCCATTGTCAGAGACAGAAAAAATATTGACATAGAGTTTATTGGAAGACAAGAAAAGAAAGTTCAATTCTTCCTTTCTTTCTTTTTAGGTAGCAGGTTTAACATCTGAAGAAAGGAGCAGAGAATAGTCAGCGACCTCGGTTAAAGCTGTGCTTGAAAGCATACTTTATAAATGGCATTATATGAGCTTATAATCAATGCATGTCCTCCTAAATACTTTAAGTCACCTCTATTTACAACACCGGTTACAATGTAAATACAAGGTAAGCAGATGTCATACTGTATTATATTAGGGAATAAAGACACAAAAAAGCCAGTTTCTGCATGTTTAGTACAGACTTAGTTTTTTTCTGCTTTTCAAGACATGGGGCTTGAACTCTGGGCCTGGGCATTGTCCCTGAGCTCTTCAGTTGAGGGATAGCCCTGCTCTTGAGCCATAGACCCATTTCCTGTTTTCTAGTGGTTAATTGGAGGTACGAATCTCATGGTCTTTAGTGTTCCAGCTGGCTTTGAACCGCAACCAGCTACGATTACAGGTACGAGCCACTGAGTTGGCTTTTCTGCATATTTTTGATCTGTGATTGTTGAACCCATAGTTTTGAAGCTCAAAGACTAGTGTGTGGATGGACTAGTGTTGTGTGTGTGTGTGTGTGTGTGTGTGTGCGTGCGTGTGCGTGTGTCTGTGTCTGTGCCTGTGTGTGGTGTATTTTTAGGGAGAAAAAGTAAGAACGCATAGAGAGCTTGAATATATAGATGTCTATTTTGCCTCAATGATTTGTTTTCAATATAAATGTTAAATTTACAAGTCTCTAGATAGCTAGAATTGTAGGGGTTACTAAATGAGTGACTACAAAAAATATAGTCATGGAAATACCATGGTAAGTTCTGCGGGGTGAGGTTAATGCTGAACATTAAACTCAATGATAAGTTGAATTTTTCATCATATTTCTAGCATCATGAAAATGGGCAATTCTGGCTATAAGTACCACAAATTCAGATTTTGATATGCTTAACTACTAAAGGATTTTATTACATCAAGAATTAGAAAGTCCAAGCAGGGTGAGGTGGCCTGTAGTCCTAACTACTCAGGAGGCTGAGATCTGAGGATCAAGGTTCAAAGCCAGCCCAGGCACAAAAGGACCTGAGACTCTTATCTCCAATTAACCTCTAGAAAATGGGAAGCAGGGCTTGGCTTAAGGATAGGGTGGTAGCCTTGAGCTGAAGAGCTCAGGGACAGCGTCCAGGCCTAGTTCAAGCTCCATAACCTACAAAAAAAGAAAGAAAGAAAGAAAGAAAGAAAGAAAGAAAGAAAGAAAGAAAGAAAGAATAAGAAGTCCTCAGGCCCTGGAGACTCACACCTATAATCCTAGCTACTCAGGATCTGAGGATCCAGGTTCAAAATCAGCCCAGATAGAAAGGTCAGTGAGACTTTTATCTCCAATAAATACTCAGAAAAAGCTGAAAGTGGTGCTGTGGCAAAAAGAGGTTCAGGGACAGTGCCGGGCCCTGAATTCAAGCCCCAGGACCAGAAAAAAATAAAAGAAAGAGAGAAACTCTGAGAGAGAGAGAGAGAGAGAGAGAGAGAGAGACAGAGACAGAGACAGAGACAGAGACAGAGACAGAGACAGAGAGAGACAGAGAGAGCCAGACTCTGAGAGAGAGAGAGGGAGACTCTGAGAGAGAGAGACTCTGAGTGGGAGAGACAGAGACAGAGACAGAGAGACAGAGAAAGACAGAGGGGTGGAGGGAGGGAGAGAAGAAGAGAGGGAGGGAGGAATGGAGGGAGGGAGAGAGAGAGAGAAAGAAAGGAAGAAAGAAAGAAAGAAAGAAAGAAAGAAAGAAAGAAAGAAAGAAAGACAGACGAGGAAGAAGAGGAGGCAGCAAGGGAGAAGCAATTGTAGGTAAGGCAATATATGTAGTATGTCAGGATATCTGTTCTGCTCTGCTTTTCTGAATTTCCACTGGCTCTGGAATCCTTGCGAATTGAATGTGACCTCAAGTTAGCTGCCTAGACAATGGCATGAGGCCACTTTGGCTTTGGATGAGATGAGGAACTCAGAAGAGCCCTCGATGATTGTGCTCTTCACACGAGAACCCATTTCCCCAGAGCTTCCTATTCTCCCTATTCTGTTGGCTAGAATTCTGTCACATATATTGGCATAGATCCTGGTGTTTTCAGCACTGAAACAGGGGCCAGGCTAGGCAAACGAAGAGTAGTGTAGACCTCAGAATAAAACACAGTTGAATGAGGCTGGAAAACTAGGAGCTGCTACCGGAAGTCATGAGGAAGACTAGAGTCATGAAACAAACACAGTCAGCTCCGTGGTGTGAGGCTAATGCTGGACATTAAAATGCAGTGATTAATCCAGTGTCATTATTGATTTGGAGCTAATTTTAGGAGGTGTGCATCTTTCTGGAATTCAGAATGATCCATCGTCACATGATCTCAACAAGAACACTCCCTAACTCCATTAACTCTGTCATTTCCATTTTCTTTTTTATTTTTTTTCCTGTCTATATCCTTGCCCAGTAGAGCTTTTCAAAGATCACATGTGGCACAGAAGCTAAGCCCTCCACACACTAGTTTTGCACACTATGATTCCACCAAAGGCAGTGATTTGTGGGCATACAGACAGCATTGACAATGGATGCTGGGGTCAGAAATAATTAAAAAATGTCAATGGTCAAGGAGGTGGAATTCAGAGCAAACCCAAGTGGAGCATTTAGCTGTTTTACTGCTGCATCCTTTTAGGCCTCTTTCAGCTTATAAATATTAATTTAAAGACTACCAACAAGGACAGTAAACGGATTTAGGCATAAAACTTCCTGTCAGTGATGATTTATATCCAATAAAAGGAGAGCAGGATAGAGAAAGCCTGCTTCGCTAAGTTTATGATAGACAATGAAATAGTACCATCAAAATAAAAAGGCTTTCAGTCTGTCGTGGGCTGTGTGGGTATCTCCTTCCTTAATAAGCAGCATGCTGGAATTGTATTGTTTGCTTTTATCAGTGCCTTGCACTGTCCAGTGAAACTTCTCCTGCATTTCTAATTGAACTTGTACACATTGATAGGTTCATGGCCTAAGCATGAGAGAGATGATTAGGACTTTAGAGATAATAGTGCCATCAAGAAAATTAAAATTGCTTTTCTCTCTTATATTTAAGTAGTGCAAAACATCTACTCTTTGTACAGCCTACAGTGGCATATTCATGTTTTGAAAGATCTGTCTTCAAGACCACACAAGAATGATTTAATGCCATAAGTTCTATTGCAATACTAACAAGATTCTAGGACCTCTGGGCCAAGTGAGCCAGCAAGTAACATCAACAGAACTATTTCCTAGTTTAGAGTTTAATCATTTGACACATCTGGATGATCCATCGTTGTTGCTGGACTTCTTCATGTGTCTGTTCATATCTATGGACCAATTGCTACTTTCTTCATCATGATGTTTGCATGATGCACAGCCTTGGAAAGAGAGAGAGGTTGGGTCTCCCTGTAGAGTGATGGATAGGTTTAGAGCTTGAAAGTTATCTCCTGTAACATAACCCACTGTGTGTTCATGTGCCACTTAGTCATTTAGATATGTTACCTTGGTTTCTGGTATCTTTGGCTGGCCTAAGTATCTTATTCCAACAGATAAAGTACCAAATCTTCATAGCTCATGAAACCACATACAAGGTGAACTTAGAAAAGTTCAATGTTTATTTTTTAAAAAAAAGACTAATAACTACTTGAAGTTGTAGTATGACTATTTCATAAAAAATTTGACCTCTCGTGATGAGAATTCTCCCCCAGCTATAACCAATGGAAAAGTAATATAATAATTGGCTTACCTTTTGTTTCATCTCTAGGTATAAATATGTGGGGGAATCTTTAGATTTATGACAAAAAGTAATGAGCTAAATGATAGAGTAACAAATTATTATTGTCTTTTCTAGTTCTGCAATTTGCAAGTTTACTGAAATGCTTATGGCAAACAGGCTGATTAAAACATGTTCCAATAACCTTAACAGACAATTCAGCAAATATTAACAGTGAATAAGCATATGAAGAGATACACAGAATCAAAAGTGGTAGAGTGCTTATCTAACAAGTGTGAGGCTCTTAGTTCAATTTCTAGTACTGTCAAAAAAAAACACAGGGCCGGGAGTTTGGCCTAGTGGTTAAAGTGCTTGCCTAGCATGCACGAAGACCTAGGTTCGATTCCTTGGTACCACATATATAGAAAAAAAGCCAGAAGTGGTGCTGAGGCTCAAGTGGTAGAGCTCTGGCCTTGAGAAAGTCCAAGGACAGTGCTCAGGCCCTGAGCTCAAGTCCAGGACTGGCAAAAAAAAACAACAACAAAAAAAAACACAAAAATTAGGGCCAGGAGTTTGGCCTAGTGGTAGAGTGTTTGCCCACCATGCAAGAAGACCCAGCTTTGATTCCTCGGTGCCACCTACACAGAAAAAGTCGGAAGTGGATCTGAGACTCAGGTGGTAGAGCTCTAGCCTTGTGAAAGCCTAAGGAGAGTGTTCAGGCACTGAGTTCAAGCCCCAGGATTGGCAAAAAAAAAATATGTTGCGGGGTACCAATGGCTCACAACTGTACTCCTAGCTCCTAAGGAGGCGAAGATCTGAGGTCACAGTTTGAAGCCATCCCATACAGAAAAGTCAATGAGACTCTTATCTCCAATAAATTTCTCAGAAAACACCAAAAGTTGTGCAGTAACTCAAGAGGTAGAGTACCAGCCTTGAGCAAAAGAAGTTCAAGGGTAGAAACCAAGTCCTGAGTTCAAGACTCAGAACTGGAAAAAAAAAGTCTATGTTTATATAACAAGATAATTTTTTAAATATTTTAAATGACTTTGTGAAATTCATATGATGTTTAGGTACCAGGGCTAGGATCTTCAGCATTATCATCTTCCTTTCTCTATTTCTTTGGTTGCATACATTAGAAAAGCAGTGCATTTTCTCCCCATGTCTTCCTTCTAGCCAATAACCTAGTAGCACAAGAGACACACACATGAGTCAAAGGAGTAAAAGAAAGGCAAGAGGGCACACATGACAGGAAAATGCTCACTTGTCCATGGCTGGCCCCAGAATTTGAAAGGATAAAGTCTATCAGCTACCTTTGACTTGAAAATTCCATACCAATGTTGGATCCTTACTGCACCGTAGACTGATGAGCCCAAGGATAAGATGAGCTTGTTTCTTTGTCTCCATGACCAGAAAGAACTGGATGCATAAATGGAAATCTTTTAAGTCTTGTTCAAATTCACCCATTGTTAGTTCAATGCATGCAACTTCCAGCATCCATGCAGTGTGATTTGTTTATTTTTTTTTTACAAATATTGCTGACTTGGTTGTATTATAAAAATACTACTTCTTTTTGGTTTTTATAATCTCATAAATGAAGCATCTCATAATCTAACGCTGTCTTTGTCCTGAGAACTAATGGGCTGATATGGATGTAACATGTTCAGTGTATTAGAACCTTTCCCACGGTGGCTAATCATCTGTCCCATTAAGAAAGCTGCATCTCACACACCAGAACCATCACAATTGTTCTCCTCATGTCCCAAGAAAGAGTGAGCTCCCTGGGTCCTGCATTGATCTGGTTTTGAGATTATATATAAGGAAGGATAATGCACTTAACCAGGTCTCCCTGGCTCTGTGTCTTCAGAGACTGTAGCGTTGCTCCTCTTGGATCATAAAACAGATAAATAAAATGAACAGGACATGTTTTATATAAAGAACTGTAGTCTTGGATCCCTAAAAAAAAAAAAAAAAAGAAATGTTGAGGTTCCTTTAAGTTCCACATGGAAACCACTCCAAGATTAAGAAATAAGTGGGATATATGTATGTGGGTGGGGGAGGGAGGAGAAGAAAAGACAATCAGAAAACCCTGAGTGAGAAGAGACATTTCTTAAAAGCATACAGTATGGTTGAACAGAGCTTTGATGACAGAATTAACATGAAACAACGGTCCTCTGAGGAAGATCTGTCTGAAAAGAAATGAAGAATCCATAAAACTTTGTTTAATTTATGGAATTTATATGCTGCTGACCAGTAAGTATAAAGTTCCATTCCCTCAGCCCTCACTATCATTCATGTATTACTTGTCAGTAAATGTGAGGCACTCAGAACGTAACAGCGGCGGCATTATTTCAGTTCCCACTGCAGCTTTACTGCACCCAGGAAACTCTGCAATCTTTAAATTCCCTCACTGATAACATCTGCTGAAACATTATTGGTCCCAGCATAGCCAAGCTGCTCAGAAATTACATTTAGCACAGTAGTTAATGCTAACAGTATAATTCCGAGATGCAGCCGTGTTTGAAAAGAGCTTTGGAGTGATTGGGCTTCCTTTACGTTTTCTTTCTATCCTATGTTTTGTACTACGATCTGATTAGCTAGGTGTGGTCCACTGAAAAGTAGCATTTTGTATGAACACAGTTCAGTATAGACTGCATTACATTCTGATTCTATGGGGTTTTTTTCTTCCCTAAAACTTTTTCAAATGAACTGAAATTCCATGGCATGATATATCGGTAAGCATTTAGCAGTTTGACGTACAGCATGAATCAAGTTTCTATAAATTGAAGCCATTTTCATCAGGACATTAAAGTGTTTGGAATAACTTAAATCCAAATGATTCCATACATGAGAAATAATATTGCTTGTGACTTCTAGTAAGGAATTTACACATTTATTCCATCATCACAAAGCAATTCTTTTTTTTAGTAAACTTTCAGCATTTTTCTAGAGAAAATACCTTCCCAAATTAAGATCCTAAGTATTATTTCACCATGGAAAAATATGTAATGAATGATAATTTAATGATCAGAAAAACCGCAGGGGTTTATTATCCCTAATCTTATTGAAGGCAGGAGATGCATTTTAGAAAGCACAAATTGCGGTCATCTTTTTTTCTTTTTTTAATATTTTTATTGTAATTAATAAAAGGGTTACATGATATTTGCCAGCTAGAAGGTGCATTAATTCACATACATTGATTAAAGGTAGTAGACCACCTATATATGAAGAGGAAGACTTGTCCATGTGGCCTGGATGCTGTTTCCACTGTCAAATGTACAAATGTGCTGAAGTTAGTGTCATAATATATTTTGTCTTCAAACATGATTATATAAAACCTGCATGCATTTGTGGGTATGCATGTTTTCCTCCTGATAATTTCTATATTTGAGTCATGCATAACAGTCTCTTAAGGTCAGAAAGCAGATTATATTCTCATTAAGTGCTTAAGGAATTCTGAATGGAAACATTAACTGGAGAATTCTGACAAGGTTTTCATGAGCTTTACTGCTGAAGAGAGGGTTGATGGATGCGCAGGAATTGAACTGGTGGAGAAGGAGTGTATTCCCTATAATATTCCCTTGGGTTCAATTTCTCTCATCTCCATCTTTCTTTCTCTTTTACATTTACATACATATATCTCTCCAACAAATTGTAGATCATTTGTAAGAAAAAATTATCCCTCATAAAATCTAATGCTGTGTATTTATTCATATATAAATTCCTCATGTTGAAAACAGAATGTGTGACATGTTCCAGAGTAGTAAAAAATTTCATAATTCAAGATTCAACCTACTTTTAATCAAACAATTTTAACATAGCAAAAGTATATGCAAAGTATTCTGTATAAATTAGAAACCTCATCTTGTCTTTATATAAAATAAGAATAACCATTTCATTGTAAGCAGGATTAAATAAAATAATTTGTTGAAAATACTACTTCTAATTAGGGCATAATAATTAGCTACTATTATAAATGCAAGCCAAGGTTTTGACAAAACAGTGTAGATATCAGAAAGACCAGTGGTTATCAAGAAGAGGAATAGAAAGGGCTATGAGGGGCACAAGAGATTCTTAGGTCTGATTCTTAGGTCTTTGCTGTATGACACTTTACAAATCATTATACATTTTCCAAACTCCATAGAATGTTCAACACCAAGAGTGAGTTCTCATGTAAACTTCAGCCTTAGGTTGATAATGTGTGAATACTACTGCATGGACTGTAAGGAATACAGCATGTACAAACTGGATGTTGGAGAGAGGTTGGGGCAGAAACAGGAAGCACTTTCAGTGACTAACAGAAAACTTATTATATCCCATAATCAGTGGAAATATTAGCAGCACCTAAGTTGGATTCACAAAGTACAAGCCAAATGTCCAGAAATAAGGTGAGTCCTGCTAATCAAGTCCAATTCCGTTCTTGAAAAAGTTTAGAACAATGTACCTGAAACTCATAGGTTAGCTAGGGAAGGCTGACTAGCCTTCTATTTTAGGGGTTTAAGATAAAAAGATGACAGATTATTGAAAACCATCTCTTAAAACAACACTAGAGTGAACATGTTCTTGTGGCTATTTTGCCAATCAGGAACTTGATAGGAGAAAATAAGCAATTTTCCTTTGATAAAGCCTGTTGAGGATTGAGACTGTAATTCCATGGGTGTATATAAACCAGGGAATTCTCTGAAACTCACCTTGTTAGTACCTACAAATTGCTTGGCACTTTTACCTTGCCTGGACACTTCTCTTGTGGTTGACCGCCACTGGTTTCCAGTGACTGCTTTGCTGTAGAAACTTGGACTGTGTGAGCTGTCCCTCTCAGAGTATATTAACTCCTACATGAAATAAACAATACGGACATTTCCCTCCAGTCATGTAATAACATAAAATATATTAGTGTTTGAATCAGGGATTTCTATGCAACAAAACGATTTAGACTTGAAAATAACTTCTTTTACTTTTTGCTGGTCCTGGGTCTTGAACTCAGGGCCTGGGTGCTGTCCCTAACTGTCTTTGTGTTCAAGGCTAGTGCTCTACCACTTAAGCCACAGCACCACTTTCCACTCTTTCTGAGTATTTTATTGGAGATGAGACTTTCCTGCCTTGGCTGTCTTCTAACAGCAATTCTCAGATTTCAGCCTTCTGAGTATATAGGATTATGGGACAGCTAGTCAATCTCATTTATTAATATTTCTTTGTCCATATTGCATGCAATGCTTGGCCTTCACTCCCATATTATTGCTCTTCTCTATCTTTTCTCAGACCCTAATTCTATTTTTTAATCCATCACCTCACCATTTTTTCATGCAAGTATTTCATGGAAAGTATTATAACTCTTTTTGTAGTTCCATTTCCTCGATTCATCTCAACATGTTCACAGCCAAACGTTAGATTGAAGTTGGGAAAATGCATTTCCTTTTCTGACTTACCTTTCAGAGAGTGTTTCCTTTTCAGTGAGTACTCAGTGATGGTTTCCATTTCTCCAGCTATACATTCATTTATGTGTTTTACAAACAATAGAAGAAAGCCTGTAATAAATTTAGTCTGTTTTTTATACTTCAGCTGTGAATTTTTAGAAAGTATATTTTGCTGAAAAAAAAAGCATTTCTTCTTTTTTTTAAATCTTTTTGTCGGTCAAGGAACTTAAATGCAGGGCCTAGACATTGTCCCTAAGCTCTTTTAGCTCAAGGCTACCACCCTACCCCTTGAGCCACAGCACCATTTCTGCTTTTCTAGTGGTTAATTGGAGATAAGACTCTCATAGACTTTAATGCCTGGGCTGGCTTTGAACTGTGATCCTCAGATCTCAACCTCTGAGTAGTTAGGATTACAGGTGTGAGCCATGGTATCCAGCTAAAAAAAAAAAAGCATTTCTTTAAAAATACTTGAAAAAGCATTAAAAGTGAGTGGAAAGTTAAGAGCCTTTTTGTGTAGATGCTTTTTAAAAAAGTCATTCTAGGGTATGTTTTAGGAGTCAATTAATATGCCTAGTAAGCCTTTGAATGGTCAAGTTTGAATCTCAAAGAAATGTTAATGAAACACCAAAATATGCCCTATTGCAACCCAATGCTAAATTTTAGTATTACAGAAGCTACAATGGCATCTAGATCAGGTTAAAAACCTCAGCTGACTATTACAGAAATTTGTGAAACATAGCAATTCTGGATAATATATGTCAAGTTCAAAGTTATTTTTATGTATGGTAATCAAAGTTGGCTCAATTTAAAAATCATCTTCTAGCACTGATCAGGCAATACCTCAATCATAAAAATGACATAAACACAGACTAACACAAAACTAGTGAAATTCCCTCTTTCAGTTTTTGTAGATTGCTTTCTAATTTGAAATAATCTCTACTTACTTAAATGAGCTAAACATGTATATAAGACTCAATCACACAGCCAACCATGAAGAGAAATAACTTTAAAAATTACCACTAACTACTTTAATGAAAAAATCCATATACCTGTTTTAAAATTGATTCTTACAGCTAATCCAATAATTACCTTATTCTTAATAAGCAGGGCAAAATGTAAACACAGTACAAATGTAAAATAAGAAAGGGTTTTTTTTTTTACATTTTAGCTTGCCTCCAGAAGATGTAGCACACAGTAGGTTTTTGTTGATGAATAAATGAATAGATGAATGAAATAAAGATTAAATGTCTTAGAATAAGAAATGCCAACAGACATTTATTTTGTATTTCCCCCATGTAAGCCTGATGTCCAATGAAGAACAGCAAGAAATAGGAGACATTTTTTTCTCCTTGGAGAAAGTGGAATTTCATCAGTTTGCAAAGGGTAGATGATTTGATATTTCCAGAATCTCTCTGAATATAACATATAAACTTGCAGAAAATGACATGTAAAGAGAATAAATAATTACCACATTTATTTATTTTTTTATTTATTATTTATTGCCAGTCCTGGGCTTGGTCTAAGGGCCTGGGCACTGTCCTTGGGTTTTTCTCAAGGCTAGAACTTTACCACTGGAGCCATAGCACCACTTCTGGCTTTTTTCTATGTATGCAGTACCGAGGAATTGAACCCAGGTCTTTGTGCACGCTAGGTAAGCACTCTACCACTAGGCCAAACTCCCAGCTCAATGACCACATTTTAGATGTGTTCTTTTTGGTGAATCTGGGAAAACAATGATTGCAGGTTATCTAGGTTTCCACTGGTGGCAACAGCCAGATGCTAAGGCACATTAAGATGACACAAGTCCCAGAGCCCTGGGGCTCCTCAGACTTTGCTAGCATTCTTCAGGACTTAACCTTGAAGATGGCTCCCTTCCTTTTGAGAAACAGTCATCCCACTGTTTTCTCTGGCTCCAGTCCCTTGATGACTCTCCTATCTCTATTTCTAACACAGATCTCTATAAAACCCACAGACTAACACATCCAGATGGCACCATTTCGATGCCCCACTGGCCCCTCTAACTCAGTGTCTTGAAGCAAGTTCATTTAGGATACTGGGTTTAACTTAAAGGCTTTTCCTGCCAGAATTGGAGAAGTTGGAGTGACTGTCAGAGAGGTACTGATTTTCTTTTGGTGGGGATGATGAAAATGTTCTGAATACACAATTCCACATTAATGACTTATACAATGGTTGCACCACTTGTGTGCATGACACTTTAGAGGAATGGATGTTACATGTTACAGTCTGTGAAATATATCTCTGTTTTGAAGAGAAAATTTATTGTCTCATCTATCCTATCAGAATTCCTTGATATGAGGATTCCTGTTATGAGAATCTCACTTCTGAGTCTGATGTTTCATTATGTCCCCAGAGCCTAGCAATGTGCCCTACCAATCACAAAAAGTACTGATACAATCTGAATTGTAAAATAGTAGACCATCAGTTATATGTTAGTGAACAGGTACAACTTACATTAATCTTGCTTGAATAGATAAATCTTAAAATTATCTAATTCTCATGTCTACTAATGTCATCCCTGCTATCCATATATCCTTAATAGTTTAATCATTCAAAGGTTGTTTGAGTATCAACCCCCTCTCTGCTGAAATACTTCCTAAGTATGAAAAATTTAAAAACAATGAATAAGAAACGAGAAGCATAGAAAGATGGATACGGAAATTTCCCTTGCCTTTAAGATTCACACAGTCTAGTTGGTAAATGGTCTTCAGTCTTACTTCAATAGATAGGGTCTTACCCTTGTATTGCTGTAACCTTCACAGTAGAAGAACATAACTGTTCTTCTCAAGAAGCTTGATTCGTTCTGCCGTTAGCTGAGAAAATTTAAAAGGACATACCAGCCTTTTCAGAGAAGTATATAAATTTGGGATGGATGCTGCAGGCCTTGTATCTACACCTCTGCCTCTAAGAATTGAGGCCTTGCCTTATTCTTCACATAGAAATTCATTCTTCTATGTTCTTCATCCAGGCCTGTGGTTATCACCCCTCTGCCTCTACAGCTGTTTGGGACATTGGTCAACCTCAGACCTGACT
The DNA here is from genome assembly GCF_031878675.1 of Megascapheus bottae. Taxonomy (NCBI): domain Eukaryota; kingdom Metazoa; phylum Chordata; class Mammalia; order Rodentia; family Geomyidae; genus Megascapheus; species Megascapheus bottae. The sequence continues at coordinate 46,893,185 of NC_143518.1, read as the reverse complement.
CTAGAGCCAGCAGTCTTGTGGCCAGCCCTTCTGCAGGTTTTTTGTCTGTGCTCATGGCCTGCCCATGTTTTATTCTGTCCTTGCAATCAGAATAGAGACTGAACCCCTTAGGACTCTGTCCCCTGAAACTTTCTAGATCAGTACTCTTTCCCATTGTTCTTGGAGGATGTGACTTCCTGTAGTTTGAATGAAGGCAAAGTAAATCCTTTCATCCCAGCCACTGTGGAGACAGAGGAAGGAGGATCTCAGCCCAAGGTGTAAGGGCTGGCTAAAAAGCTTAGAATCCTATCTCAAGGATAGGATTCAAAAGGACTGGGGGTGTGGCTTCAGTAGTACGACTGGCACAGAGTGAAGTCCTAAGTTAAAAACCTTAGTACCATCAAAATAAAATATAATATAATGAATTCTACCCAGCACTCTAGGGAAACTGTCAGGCTAGCAATGTCTGTGTTGTACAGAGACAACAATTCCTTTGTCCTGGCAGGAATGTGAAGTGTTAAGTATCTAAGCTGGTATTGTATTCCTAGCAATCTCATGTCTGTCCCCTTGGCTCACTGCCCCTGTTGTGTATATGTGTGGTAAAAGGATTGAGAGAGAACAGAATGAGAGACAGAAAGAAACCCAAGCAGCGGAAGACCACTGGCTTCATCAAAGCAGCTTGAATCTTCCTGCCCAGACTGCCAAGCGAAGGCAGTGATTAATGAAGAGATGTCAGAGAGATAATTCTTGTAGCCAGGAAGAATGGGGAAGGATTTTTCTTACAAGTGCTGGGGTATGGAAAGAAGACAAGCAAGGGGGGAGGGGTTGTCATGATTTTAAGAGTGGCAAGAAGAAATAGGCTGCCCTCCACTTTTACCAACCCACCTGCGTCTCAGCACCTACACCTTTCACTTCTTCAGTAAAGCTCCAAGCTACCTCCCCTGTTATAAATAGCAGCACAGATGTTGACAGAAAAATGCTCCCTTAATTACCATACAAACTGCTTTACTTGAGTGAACCGTTTAAAGCAGCCTCCAAAGGAAGTTCACTCAAGCAATTCCGCAGATTACAGCTAATGAACAATATTTCCTCGCACCTATTTAGTGCTCATTAAAATGTAAAAGCTTTTCATTTTAAACAGACGCACAATAAATAATTCCTCTCTGCCTCTCTGTCTCTGAGCAGGGAGGAGAGGGAGCAAGGAGGAGCAGAACTGGGCTAAGGATGGGGGAGGAGGGTGAAGGAGACAACATGGCAGAAAAGGGGGTTGGGGTGGGGAAAAGGAGGTTCAAAAGAGATCAAGAAGGGGCTCATTTATACCTCAAGGAAGTCACTGCTTGCCTGGATGGGGTGGGGGGAGGGAAAGATGTCTGGAGACATAGGCAGATAGATCCTAGACTAGACACATCCTACCCAATCTGCTCTCCCTGCACAGCTAGTTAGCCATGAAAAAGGACACTGGAAAAAAGCAATCAAGGGTGATAACCAGGAGGCAGAGAGGAACCTTCCCAGGACAGAGCAGGATGGGGGACTTTCAAAATAATACATGACCAAAGGTGGTGGATTCTTCAGATTGTCATGTGTTTTGTATTTTTCTTTTACTCTGTTCTCATTTGTTTTTAGGGCTGGGGTTACCAGATGGACATCAGGGAAAGCTTGTGAGGCTACTGGTTCACAGCCCGGAACAGAGGGAATCTATCAAAGGTGTTCTTGTTCCAGAATCTTCTACCCTGGCACTCCTCCCAAGACCTTTTGATTGACTAATAATGCACAAGCAGAGCAAAAGGAATGTTCTGAGGGTTGGAATGGGGTGTGGCAGTAGAGGTCAAATTTTAGAGGATAGTGCCTGTTCTTTTTGAGCTTACAGGTTAGGGCAAACGGACCCAGGACCTAATGAAATGTGTCTTGAATGGATTTTAAACAGTAGGATATCATTAGAGGAAATACAGTGGGGTGCAGAGTATGTCTATGTAAAAATAAGTCAATAAGCAAGAAAAAAGAAAGAAAAAAAACCACAATTTGGTTTCAGGATGTAAATGAAACAAATTGCTCAGAGGTCAACCATTCTCGCAGATGACTAGTAGATGTATTTTATTATTTTCCTTACTTTTATATAAACATATTTTGCTATTTTTGCATGCATTCATGTATTGTTTATTTTATTTATTTGGTGCTAGGGATTCAACTCAGGAGCCTGAACATGGTAAGCACCCACTGTAACACTGAACTATACACACTGTAACACTGAACTACTTTTACATAGGTTTGAAATATTCCATAATAAAATGATTTCAGGAAAAAAAAAAAGCAAAGCTAAAGATAGTTTTAGCAGGGTATGGTGGCACAGGTCGGTAATCCTAGCTATTCCAGAGGCTGAGATCCTATGATCATGATTTTCAGTAAGCCCAATCAGGAAATCGATGAGGCTCTTATGTCCAATTAAGCGTACACACGCGCATGCGCGTACACACACACACACACACACACACACACACACACACACACACACACACAGATCTGTTCTCATTTGTTTTTAGGGCTGGGGTTACCAGATGGACATCAGGGAAAGCTTGTGAGGCTACTGCTTGTGAGGGATGCTGCATCAGCTGAAACAGTCATTATGCTCCAGTGTCATAAATGCTGTTACATAGTATCACAGACTAAAATTAACTTGCCCCTTCATAGCCTTCTTCCAGAATGGCTCAAGTACTTGATGATGTAAATGTAAAAAGCAGTGTATTCCATAACTGGCCACAGTGTCTAAGCCTTACACTGGATCTCCTCAATTACTTACTGGTATGTGCAGAAAGTGTTTCTACGGGAGTGGAAGGTAGGTAGGGTTGGGAGGAAGGCCAACTAGTGTGGAGATCTGAATCCATTTTCTAGAAACAACAAAGAAAGCGTTGTTCAAGAAGAACTAAGTCTGAAATTGGCCTTTAACTAAGGTCATTTGAAAATGGTCTTAAACACCCATCTCATTTGCTTTTTTATGCCTGCCAATTTCATGTTGTATTCAAAGTGATTAATCAGTTTGTAGAGATAGTTTATTAGGTAATCTTTCTGCCAATCAAATATCACTAGAGGTTTAGGGCAGAATAAAAGGCACCCAGCAATTTTGTAAGGATGAAGAATTTACATTGTTATTGTATTCAAAATAGATAAAATTCATAAAACTGAAGACAAAGGTGAATTAATATGGGTATTATCAAAGTTAGCATGAGTTATTGGACCTTCTTGAATATTTATGGTTTATTTTCTTTTAGGACAAATTCACTTCCAAAATATGAACCAACTCTTCACATCTTTTTCTGCACCACTGATTCATATAGGCCCTTAACAATGTGAGAAACATTGTGACAGAGTGAAATGTTTGCTTCAAACTATGTTATGTCTTAACACCACGTAAGTCAGGGCTATCACAATAGTCCTAAGAATCAAAGGTATTTCCATAGGTAAGAATGGATTAACATTATGCTGTTCTGGGAACACAGCCACATCTGGAAACTGTATTTTCTACATAATGGACCATAGTTTAATAAATAGTTCTTTTTCCCTTCACTTGTATAAGATATTTGTGGTAGATATTATATTTTTTATCACTTTTCCCCCAATCATTATGTTTATGTCATTTAAAGAATTTTAGGGAAATCTGTGTTGCCATTACTTTTTGTCTGTGTTTATAAACAATAACTGTATAAGCCAGTAAAGCACTAGTGACTCATATATATAATCCTAGCTACTCAAGAAGCTGAGATCAATGTTTGAAGTGAGTCTAGGTAGAAAAGTCCACCTCCAATATATCAACAAAAAGCTAGGCTAAAAGTGTAACACAAGTGGTAGACTGCCAGCCAAGCAAGTGTGGGACTTTGATTTCATATGTGTATGTGTATGATATATATTATATATAAGCTTCTAAAAGGAATATTATACTGCCAATCTTGGATAAAAGATGAAAATTATTTTAAGGAGAATTTGATTTGCAACTGTTCCTCCATTTATGATTCTAACATAAATATCAATACAGGAGAAAACATTCTAATACATAAAAAGTTTGATAAACACTAAGTATTATTATTATTAGTATTTTAAATAGCTTCTACTGACAAAAGGTGTCTTTAATCTGAAAGGATTTCTAAGAATTAAAACCTCTTTAATAGGGCTGGGAGTGGTAGAGTGCTTGCCTAGCATGCACAAAGACCGGGGTTCAATTCCTCGATACCACATACATAGAAAAATGTCAGAAGTGGTGCTGAGGCTCAGGTGATAGAGCTCTAGCCTTGAGAAAGTGCAAGGACAGTGCTCAGGCCCTGAGCTCAAGCCCAGCACTGGCAAAAAAAAAAAAAAAAACAACCTCTTTAATGTATTAAATGATGTTCATTAATGATGACCGCATTCATAGGAATATAAAACAATTTTAATGTTAAAATATTATGACACACCTTGAAGTCAAAATTTTGGTCTTGCTTCTTGGAGCTGTTATACATTTTTGTGGATTTTATAGAAATGTTGCACAAAATGAAGAGTTCTCATACTGATTATGGGAACATAAAAAGTCTTCAAATGAGAATAAAAGACCCGCATAGTCCATTAAGCATTCTAGACAGCAATCCGAATTCTGAGTTTAGTTTTATCTGGAACATAAGGTACAAACAGGAAAGGAAAAAGACAGCAGCATGCATGTACACATTATTGTGACTAATGCAAGTCAATAGCCCATAGCCAGAATTTTGTTTTTAGATATTCTAGAAAAGTGGCCTCACATCAGAAACTCTGGGATATAGCCTCAATTACCTTTAAATTCTCCCAAATGCCTACATTTGAAAAAAAAACAGAAAATATATTTCATTGATTTACAAAGGCCCATATAAATATAGATATGGCTTGACTGGGGAATTGTAAATTTAGTCTCGGGCGGACTGCATGTTTAGTCTGAACTGAATCGGCACAGGGAGTGAGAGCCGCAGGGGCTCTAGGGGAAATTTGTTAGAGAGCATTCTGAAAGTCAGGGCTGCCAGAAGAATAAAAGAAAAAAGAGTTAAAGAAAAATCACACTATGTGTGTTCAAATGATCCCCCCGACCAACCTTTAAACAGCAGCATTTTAATTGAATGCTTATTTTATCTGCCCTTCTTTCTGCCTTGCGGATTTTCAGGAAAAGCAGGTCGGAGCCATTTAGAGTTCTGGTTTTATGGATGTGACATAAAATGGCAATGTAGGCTGTCTTTGGTCTTGAAGGCAGAAAGAGGAAACAAAAATTGAGCAGGCTATCTTACTTGTCTCATTTGCCAGGCTCCATCACAAGAAAAGTAAATGAGTTGTTTCGTGGCGATCCTTCAGAACGACATACGAGTAGTGTTTGGTCCACAGTCTGTAGGGACAGGAAAACTCCCCCTCTTCCTCCCCCTCCATAATATAGATGATACTGGTGGCAAGGGGACATGCACATCCTGCCTGAATATGAACAACAGATTTGTCAGCGTGTGACAGGCTGACAGCCTGGCTCCCAGCCGCATGTCCACTGCTGTTACATCAGTACCTTGTCTAAATATTCAGCAAAGAGGCAATCTGCTTCCTCCATTTATGGGAGGCACGTTGCCAGTTTATTTTTAAAAAAGAAGAAGAGAAGAGGAGAGAGAGAGAGAGAGAGAGAGAGAGAGAGAGAGAGAGAGAGAGAGAGAGAGAGAAGGAAAGAAAGAAGGAAGGAAGGAAGGAAGGAAGGAAGGAAGGAAGGAAGGAAGGAAGGAAGGAAGGAAGGAAGGAAGGAAGGAATTGGCTTCAGGCTGCAGTGCCACAATGCATTGAAAAGATGCAACTCAAACCTTTGCTTGCCTTTCAGGCAATGCATCACAGTTCTTAGATGTCTAATCTTCCAGCTTGGGTTTGCAGAACAAAGAAGAAAACCCAAAATGAGATCCATACTGGCAAAAAAATCATAATTTTCTCTAAGTGTCTCCGCAGAATCGAGTCCTGAAAAAATGGACACGCTCAACCTTGACATTATGAGTAAGGCTGGAGTGAAAGTTTGCTCAGAGTTTTATTTATGTCATTTTCTCTATGTCGTTTTCTCTCAAAGTTATGACAGTGTTATTTGGGGTAGGGGGAAGATACAGTCTGTATAAATGTGCCAAAATTCAAGGTGAGGATTCTAAATTTTCATTTTGCTACCTGAGTTGTAGTTCACAGATGAAGTACTACTGTAAAATGTAAAATAATTGTCAGAATGTTGGTTAGGTTTCATTCTAATCACTATTGAGTGTAATAAAACTATATTCTGTCAGGTGTTGGAAATGGAAAATGATCCATTGTTTAACTCTAAAAAAAGTCTACAGAAATGGATTTGAAGGTAACCAAAAATAACTAAGGCATTGTGTGTGTTATTTAAAAATGATTAAAGGATTGAATTAGATATTTTGTATGAAAGAGAGACCCATGAGGGAATTGAATTCCCCAAGGAAAGTCCAAATGAGTCCAATATACTCTGAATATTCTCCAGGTATTAGTACAGCACTACTTGTAACTTTGAGTAGCCTGATACAGTATGCATGAGTGGTAATCTTTCCAACAGGTAGCTGGGTGTGGGGGGAAAGGGGGGCATGTCAAAGAAGTAAGAGCAAACAGGATTTACGTCCTGGTCTTTAAATAGCACCTTCAAAAAGTTATGGCCTGTCAAGCCATTCGTAAGCAGTATTTAAGAGTTTCTAAGTACACATTCACATAGCATTCTCACAGGACTTAGGGAAAGACATTTCAGATTGCTGGGTCAATAATTATCATTTCATTTCAGGCCACTGGAAAATGAACTGGTGGTGGGTTCTTGAAGTATCCTTGTTCTGAGGTATAGTACATTGGACTGGGCCTTGGAAAGGTTCCAAGGTTCTACTGAATTTGTTTCCAGAATCCCTGGAGATGTAGGCTTCATGAACCAACTACATCTACAGTTCTGATTTTTCCATGTAGATGACTTGGGGGCTGTGGGGAGTGGGGGATGGTGGGATGGGCACAGACTTTTTATAAACCCAGGACAGCCTTAATAGTCTCTAATAAGCTAAGTCACTTGTGCTATCTAAAGAGGTTTGGAAACAAAGTAGTAATGAAATTATGTGAGAAAGCATTTAAATTTGTGTAGAAATTACCTATTTTTAGTGCTAAGATTTACAGTCCAAATATCTATTCCTATATGATGGCTTGTATTTGCTTTTATATTCCTAGAGAATGGAATTTTGTGGGGCTACTAAAAAACTATTGTAGATGGTAAACTAGTCCTGATACTTTTAAATAAAGCCAACTTAAACAAATTTCATGAAAATTTGGTGCTTTGTAAAAAAAAAAATTCAGGTACACATAGAAACTTCCTAACAGGTAGGAACCATCCTCTAAAGTTACTTTATGACTATCCATAATAATTAAATTGATCTCCTAAATACCTTCTTGGCTCCATCACTGCCCCTCTCCCATTTTTTTTTTCCTTTTTTCTTTTTTGCAGGTCCTGGGGCTTGAACTCAGGACCTGGGTGCTATCTCTGAGCTTCTTTGTATTAAGGCTAGTACTCTACCGCTTGAGGCACAGACCCACTTCTGGCTTTTTCAATGGTTTGTTGGAGATATGGACTGCCTGCTGGGTTGGCTTTGAATAGTGACAATTAGCTCTCCACCTCCTGAGTAGATAGAAATACAAGTAAGAGCCACCAGCCCCAGTCCATGACCCATATTTTATGTTTTCGTTTTAAATCTGCTGTTTATCCTTTATCAACTTAAATTATATCTAAGTAGTTTTAAAGGAAATCACATTTTCTATGTTCTATGTTTTATATTACTATTCTCATCGTCAAGATTTATAATGTTTATTTTTCTTCAGGGACTATTAGAACTCCCCCCCACACACACCGATTGACTAAAAAATAAAACTAAGAAGTAGAAGCTGAGCTGTTATGATTGTGTAAATGTTTTCCATTTTAGAACCAACAGTTGCAGCCATTTAAGAGAGAGACAGAGACTCAAGCATTCCTATTACTTAAGCTTTGCTGGTGGCAAATCTTTCAATGGAGAATTTTTTTTCACCCTTCTGTTTTTATTTCTTTCCCTTTTTCCTCTATTTCTTTTTTTTTGAATCCAGTGAACTCTAGTTTCATAGTTTCTTTTCCACTTTGTTAAATGACTTCAGTAATTTTTCCCCATCATTTTCTAGCAGTGAGATTCCTACTAGGCTCAAAAGTAGCATGCCTTCTAAGCTCTGGTCTATGTAAGCACTTTGCTCTTGCTGTTTTCTGATACATTTATGGCTATAAGAACACGAGGTTCAATTCTTTGACAATGTTAACAGCACTATTCCAGTGATTATTTCTCGCACCCATTTGTTATGATGAAAAGTCTGGTTTGTATTCCTTTGTAGATACATGTTTTGCAGTTTCTCCATCACTCTGGGTGTGTCATGTCGGATGAGATCTTACCGAATTCTTGCTCGGATGGCCTTGAACCTCAATCCTCCCCATTTCTGCCTCCTGAATAGCTCAGGTGAACAGGTAGGGTCAGCATGACCAGTTTGTTCTAGTGCCTTTAGATTGCATTTTTCTTCTTTTGGGGGTCTGTGTGGGTCCGGGTGGCTGCTCGCCTGTTCTTGTGTTTGCTCCATGGTGGTCTCAGGGAACACCATCCTTTCTCATGGGCTGCTGTTTCTTCCATTTGATCCCATTCATCTTTAACGTAGATGATTCTCAGAGGTTCTGGTCTAGTGAAGATATTCTTTGGTGGTATTTGTCCTTTCATAAAAATCTTTCTGTCCATTTTAATGAGCTATGAGATAGGTTTGTGGGGTTGGTCTATTACCTGGCATCAGAGGCCAGGGACTAGGTATTATATCATTTGTCTTTTCATTTTGATTTAGAAAGAAATCAAATAATTATTTTTTGTGAGACATATTCTTTTAAATTTCAAATTTTTAGCATTGGATAAGATATACTTCAGAGAAAAGATTATTACCAGGCATAAAAAACTTAATTTTATAAATATATAGGGTCAACCTATTAGAATAACATAACTCACATACACACATACATACATGTATACAGTAGCACAGTTTCTAGATGAATGAAATACTGTTAGAACTGCAAGATAACTGCTTATCTGAAGATTTCAATGTGTCCTCTCAAAAAACTGATTTAACTAGTAGATAGCATAACCTGAATGATATAAAACAATTGAACAAGAAAATCAGCCAACTTGACCTAATTGACAGTTACAGAACATTTCACCTAATGACAGTAGACTGCCTAGTCATTTTGAATATATGCCAAACAAATCTCATATTCTGACCCGTAATACACAGATACATCAGAAAGTCTCCTGATACATCAGAAGTTCAAGGTATAAGCAGATTTCCGTTAAAGATTTTCCAAGGTTTTCACATTAGTTAATTCCATAATCCTACTTGATCAGATTCGTGAGCCCATTAGACGGGGAAAACAATTCTCTTGGGAGGGTTTGTGCAGCACTTACTACAGAAGACATCAACAAAGGAATTGCAAGAACTTCCATCAATATTTGAACCAGAGAATCCAACCTTTCACAAACAAAAGCCAAAAATAACTCCAGAAGCGCGATAGGGAAAAGGTTCCTTTCCTTCTCGGCATCCCTTTCTCACTTCACCCAGCCACTGCTGTTATCACCGCGTTTTACCTGCTCCGGCCTATGTTGGATAGCCAGTGATTTCAAGTGGAGTGATTGCTAGTCTCTGTTCTAGATTTTTATATTGGACTTGTAATTTTTCTTTAAATTTAGGATTCTCCTGTTTGTAAAATCTCAGCGTTATGAAGCTTGAGCCAACCATTAGGAATTAATCATGCAATATACACAGTTGAAAGTGTCACATAGAATTTATCATGTAGTTTATTTCCAGTGGGAGGAGGGTTCAGCAAACCTAAAAGTTTGTTTTAAAATCGCAACTTTACTCTTCCTTGCTTGCATTTTCATGACCCAATGGTCCAGAAGAAATGATTAATGGATAGATTATACAGTTCTTTATAAATACAAAGTGCAAATACTATGAAATGGAAGACACATACTTCACTGTAGTACTAGTTGGAGTTTTGGGGAACAATTTATGTATCACTCTTAAGTGTTTCTGTGCTCCATTTGTATTTTAGTTTAATCTAGAAAATTGGGCATTCAAAACGTAACTGTTCTTAACACCCTACCTTTAAAAAACATATTTTGCAAGCAAATAGAAATCCTATTTAACTATGCTTATGATCTCTCCTTTAGAATTGAGGGAAGAAAAGGCAAAATTGTCTTTGCCAATGTAGAGAAGAAATTCCATTGCAGCCAGTCATCACTTAATACCTACCACTGACTTAAGCAAGTACTTTCTCTAAATCATGAATCAAATGTGTGAGCACTAGAATCTCTCAGAATATAAATGAGCAAAGCAAGAATATTAAGACAATAGAGGTTTATCTAATGTGGTTGTTGTTCTTAATGTACTGTTATTTCTTTTCCCTTTTTTGCCCTTATGGTTAATCTCATATTGTTAACTGCATCTGACTTATTATATATATGTGTGTGTGTGTGTGTGTGTGTGTGTGTGTGTGTGTGTGTGTGTTTATTTGAAATAGGGAAGGGAAAAGGGGAAAAACCAAGATGATTGGGAAGGGGTATGTGGGGGGGAAACAGGGACAAAATCGTGGGAAGGGGTATCAATGTTCAAGAAATAATGTACCTTCTATCTGGTGAATGTAAGTGTAAGCCCTCTATATATTATCCAGACAATAACATAAAAAAAGAAAAATTAACATTAAAAAGTCCACCGTGATAACAAAGAAAGGCTAAGGAAATGGGAAGACTATGTGGATTTTTTTTTATGGTTGATGTTAGTGTAGTCTAGAGCGGGGACTATTGTTTTTTAAAAAAGCTAAAATAAAGATTGAACTGAAAGTGTTTAACCATTTAGTTGTATATAACTTGCTGAGGTTGCCATACTAATGCTCTGAGATAAAGAGATCTTCCCTTGGAAGGGAAAGTCAGAGAAGCCAGGAGATAAGCAAAGTTAGATGATTAATCTCAGCCATCTTGACACCCATAGGTTTATGCAGACTTAAAGACCACAAACATTTCCTGCTCATTGTTAACTCCAATCATTTTTATCAATCAGTTTATATGTTAATATAACATCTATAAAAGTGATCTCAGTCTTCACAGATAGACAAGTTGCTAAGAAATTATCAGCTTGAGGATGTAGTTAATTGAAGAGTTCTTCCATTTTACAGACTTCAGTGGAGACTCTGCTGCCAAGCAGGAAAGCATGGAAGCTCCTACATAAAGAATACCATGTGATCATTTTGTTTTATGGCAATGCTCTGAGTACAAGAAAGAATGCAAATACCCTATGCCTATCCTAGCAGAGCAGGTTAACACAAGATTAAAAACCTGTATGCTATTATCTATTGGGTGTCAGGATGGTTCCTGATTTTGGAATTTCTTCATTACTTTGCCCTTCTGAGCCACAGAATTGTGTAACACAAGCATGTTGATCCTTTTCCGTATACTAATTCTCCCTTCGAGACTTAAGCCTTTTCACACCTAGCTTTGCTTCTATTTTTATTCCTATTATTACAGTGGTCTTTGGGCTACCAGCTGCTTCTTTTCAGCATTTATGAGGATTTAGCAGTTGTGTCTTTTATTTCAGTGGTAGGGAGTCCAAAGTTCAACTCTAGCAAGGGGTCCATCACACAGAATTTTGCGGATGGATTATGCATGAGGCAGGCCCACCCTTTTGCTCTGATTTCAGGTTTATGGGCTTCCTCTTGCCTCAGGACCTGTGGAAAGTCGCTTTCTCTATACCTCCCAGAGTGGGTGTGTGGAGAGGGAGAGAGGAAAGCTTTAGGCTAAATTACCAAATCCTGTATTTGTCCACCAGCAGGCAATAAGTGAAGAAGCTTAAACATCGCATTCCTACTGTCTGATGCCCACAGACCCTACAATCAAACACAGAGACCATATTCTGAAACAATTGCACCGGATGACGGTTTATTATGGAAAGAGTCAGTCTTCCTAAGAATGCTTGCCAATAAAAACAAAGTAGAAAAACAAGATCTCTTCATAATTTCTACTCCATGAACCATACTTTTGTAGATGATGGCTGAGTCCTTATTCAGATTTAAAGACCACATTGGGTAGATGGGACCACTTATTCATACAGGGCCCAAGATGGAGAAAAGCTTGCAGGCATCCAGAAACATTCATCAGAGAGATGGGCTGCTTTCTCTAAGCCCATCTGAGTCTGCCCAGCCACCACCTCTCTCAGCGTACTGACAACCTCTGAAGATTGAGTTAAACACAAGGTCCAAATAGCAGTCAGGACTAATGGGCTCCCTCTTATTTGGTGTTAGAGTTGGGATTTATTATCCCACAGAATGATTTTATAGACACCCTTGAGTCAATCCTTTATTTCTAAATCAGTTAGGTTTGACACCTGGTAAACTTTTGTAAAATGCCAGCAGGCCTCCCTAAGAAATTACATTGACCAGAAGGCATGTGAGTGAGTTAGGTTTTGTTGTCACCTCTGGCAAACGTCTTGTTTACAGAGTTCTGTGAACTTTCCTCTCAGTGATGAAATTTGGCCAAAGGGAGTCTAGGTGAAATATTTGTACTCATTTCTATTGCCTTTGCTTGAAAACAATATTTCCTCTCAAATAAAACTATACAGTCATTCTGACTTTGGATATGAGTAAGGAAACTAAGGTTTCCTTAGTATTCTCAAAAATCTGAGGAAATTTTAAACATCTTTCTTTCTTTCTTTCCTTCCTTCCTTCCTTCCTTCCTTCCTTCCTTCCTTCCTTCCTTCCTTCCTTCCCGAGTGCCTTGGATCCAATCTATGTCATTATGCATACTAAGAAAGACTCTATCATTGAGCTGTATCATCAGCCTTGGCATCCCTCATTTTTGCAAGTAGTCATTGGACTTTTGGAGGATTTTTATTTGCTTGTTCATTTTAAGTTATCTTTAAGTAGCTGTACAAAAGGATTTAACTCAAAAATATAAATTTATGAGTACAACACATCTTAACCCTTTTTATTGTTCCATAGCATAGCAAATTGTGTGTGTGTGTGTGTGTGTGTGAGAGAGAGAGAGAGAGAGAGAGAGAGAGACAGAGAGAGAGAGAGACAGAGAGAGAGACAGAGAGAGAGACAGAGAGAGAGAGACAGAGAGAGAGAGAAGAGAAGAGAAGAGAAGAGAAGAGAAAATAGACCATTTTATTCATAGCTTTATTCAGTTAGTTAAATTATGATTATGGGCTATTTGTCATCATGCAATTTGATTTATGGTCAAAGTAGCCTAACTAGAGATAGGAAGGTAGATAGGAAAAATAAATAAAATAGCAAGCGATTGTTCTTCTAAAGAAAGTGTAAGTAGTTTTTTTCACCCTGTTGGTAAGTGCCCGGAAAAATATAAATGAAGTCTCAAATTGGTAGAAAAAGGTGAGCTTTAATCCAATTTCAAATGGAAAAAGACTACTGAAAAAATATACTTAGCTACAAAGGGAAAATCCAGAAAATGGGAACCAATGCTTGCGCATTTGAAAATGCTCATTGGGTTAAATGATAAATAAGAAGAGACTTCTGATAAGAGTAAGGGGGTTGGATGCACTGATATACCATTCTTCTCCTGTGATCAACATTCATTAATTCTATAAGGAATTATAAACAAGTTCAGATCAAGAATTCATTTTGATTACTTTGGCTTTTTTGTGTGTTTGTGTGCTAGTTCTGGGACATAAAACTCAGGGCCTGCACACTGTCCTTGGGTTTTCTCAAGGATAGCTCTCTACCACTTGAGCCCCAGCACCACTTCCAGCGTTTTCTGTGCATGTGGAACCAAGGAATTGAACCCAGAGCTTTTTGCATGCTAGGCAAACATTTTACCATTAGGTCCCACTCCTGGAAATTTTGATAACTTTGGGGCAGCTGCCATGGACCCTACATCTTAGTTCACTGTTAAATGACATTATTGATTGATGTTGTTAGCTATTGACAGGAAAGAGCAACATAGATTTTGTTTTCCATCCAATGTATTGACATCTGATTAGATTTAAGTAGTTGAACAAATGAGTTCCCATTTGACAAAGCAGTTTATGAATACAATACATCTTGATAAATGTCAGCCATTTCGACATTCTCACTCATCCCTCTCCTACCCACTCCTTCCCTCATGTATCTTAATTTTTTTGTAGGATTCACATTGGACCCTGCATCTTCCCAATTAAAAAATCATGTAAGGTAGTATTAGAATTCCTAGCCAGAGCAATAAGGCAAGAAGCAAGCATAAAGGAGGTCCAAATAGGAAAAGAGGAAGTGAAACTTTCCCTCTTCGCAGATGACATGATTCTGTATTTAAAGAACCCTATAGAGTCCACTCTCAAGCTGCTTGAGCTGATTCAAAACTTTGGCAAGGTAGCAGGGTATAAAATTAACCCTCAAAAATCAACTTCCTTCCTATATGCCAACAATGAGAGGAATGAGGCAACAATCAGGAAAGCAACTCCTTTTGCAATAGCCTCAAAGAAAATAAAACTTTAAAACCCTGAAAAAGGAAATTAAAGCAGAGCTGAGGAAATGGAAAAACCTAGATATATAAGGCCATATAGTATAATGCTAAATGAAAGGATCTCTAGGATATAGAAAGAAAAACCATATAATGAGTGATTGTTATCCTTAATGTACTATGTTATTTCTCATCTCTTTTGCTGTCCCTTGGCTATCTCATATTGCTACTTTGTTATATGATATATTGGATATATGCGTATTTGGTAATTTGAAATCGGATAGGGAAGAGGGGAAAACAAGATGAGGGGCGGGGGTGGTGGGAGGGAAATGGGCACCAAGACATGAGAAAAGGTATCAATGTATGTGAAGTAATGCACCTTCTATCTGGTGAATATAATGTAACCCTTCTATTAATTACAGTAAAAATATATGGAAAAAATAAAATTAAATAAAACCTTACCTGTTGTATGTAACTGTGAAAAAAAATCATGTAAGGTTGGTATTCATCAGCATGCATCACTATGTTGTATCAACTATCTGTAGCTGCCATTTGCATAGAAATAGGTTTCCACTCACATTGGCTAGTGCCAGTAAGTCTGCTTTGGGGCTATTTAAATAGCATTCCCAAATCCATGTTGGATGGCTCCAAAGAGATGCTAAGTCTCTTGTGTGCAAGAGGTACTGGATAAAATCTTCACCAATCCTCACAGTGGCTATATGATAGACGTTTCACAAAAACCAACACTTGGTATTCAATTAGATGATAGGAAGTGAGCAGCTTCTGCATGGGCAGAATATGACTATCACTGGTTGAGTTTTACTCTCCAATGAGCTGCTTGCTTACTTAGTCTATCTACTTGTGAGGCACTTACTTTCTTTTTCCCACAGCTGCAAAAGTCTGATCAAAGAATGGGCCCAGGAAAATCCATGTTCAAACCCTGTGCTTCCCATCAACAAAAATGGACAAGAAATCGCCACACCCTGTATTATACACACTGATAAATCTTTGGCCTTTGCTGCCAAAAGTGTTGTGTGCATGGAGAGGCAAGTATACTCTTTGGTGTGTTAGCCCATTTTGCCTATCACTGACAGAACTGGCTAAGATTATTGATTTTAACCAAGTCAATCATCTCACTAAATAATATGGTAAAACATCATTAAAATAGATGGTTCTGTTTCTGTCTTGTATAACCCAGTTTCATTTTCCTTTTGTTTAAGCCAACCAATACTCTTCCTATTTAAAACAAAGAGAAGTCTTAAAAAAAAACTCTATTTCTTCTAGATGCTTATGTCTTTAAAATATTCTTGGGGTTATTAAACCTCCATTCTGGCGGCTATTTAGCCAACTGTGTTATTCATTGCTTATATTTTCCTTAAAGTCAATCCCTTTAGCCTTTAATCATTTGTCTTGACTTTTCTCTGAACCCATTCCAATTCTTCAAATTGCATATGGAGCGAAGGTCACTGACCCTGGACCCCAGTTCTTTAAAAGAAAAACCATCATTTTCTTCTTTATTGTTCTGGGAAATCATGCTTGGGCTTTGGTCCAAGGCTAGATTGTCAAGTTCATGTTACTCTGTGTCTATGAACAGGAGTCTGGCATGCCATGAGACACATATCACGGATATTACCAAATGTGAGTTAAGCAGACTTCGAATTTCAAATTTGTTGTAATTACAAAATGGGCTATGTTGTAGTATGCCTGTTCACTATATAGTATTTTCAAAGTGATCATTCCCAGAATCAAGTAACACACATAAAAAATATTTGAAGAAGACATCAAAATCTTTGATACCAATTTGTTTACAAAGAAACATTTAAATATTAGTTCAAATATCTGATTTTTAATGATTTAATGGGTTTTTTTGTTGTTGTACTGCTTATAAATTGTCTGTAAATAGTAACAAAATATTAATTTGGACTTTCTGCTAATTTAGGAATGAGATTTGTCCTGGTCAGTGTGCATCAAGGATGTATCATTTACTACTATGAACCAGAAGTGCTGAGATGATCACACTTGCTGTGTTGCATGGCATCCCAGTACACAGGAGTTACTCAGAATTAGCCATTCTTCCCCTCCCCCGCCCCCCTCCCGTTAAAGCTCTTCATTTTGAAAATCTGGATATGGAAGCCAGTGAGTTTCCAACTGGTAAAAGAGAGATCAGTTTTGAGTCTTCACCTTTTAGCCCTTGACCAGTGCTTCTTTTACTACGGTAGCTCATTGCCTGCGGTGGGGGTGGGGGGCAGATTCTCAAGGAAAACAAGAATGGCTTTGTGTACCTTTGCTTTTCCTTCTTCCTTAGGGAGGGATCTGGTACTACTGGGTTGGAATTCAGTGGTAAACTGGAGGCAAGAATGAGGGGAGATGTCACTGAGGGAATCCCATTTTTTGGCCCCAGTGACATTCATTCTCTCAGCTACCATCAATAGGTTGGCTCACTCCAGTGTATTTTTCTTTCTTTCTTTCTTTTTTTTTTTTTTGCCAGTCTTTGGGCTTTGTTTCCCTCAAGACTAGTGGTCTGCCACTTGAGCCACAGCACCACTTCCAGCTTTTTTCTATGTATGTGGTACCAAGGAATCAAACCTGGATCTTTGTGCATGGGAGTCAAGCACTCTACCATTAGGCCAAACAGTGTATGAGTTTTTATAAAAGAAGAAAGCCACGAGACAGAAATACACAAGGATGTAATTTCAAATTCTATTTCATAACATTGCTCTGCTATTTTTAACTGTCAAAAATATAAAGTGACTCAGTGAAAAATAGTGTATGAACTATATCCATTAACATAGTTCCAAAGCAAAGTAACAATCAGAATTGTTTCAGTTTTAGAATTCTCTGAAATAATGGGCCTCCCTGTTGATAGGAATGACAGCGTTAGAATTTCAGTTAGAATTCGGCTCAATTAAAAGAAAGAAAGAAAAAAAGGACAGATGATGCATTCTGTATCATCTAATTTAGGAATGAGATATTCCTTTGAAACACTCTATTGCTGCAAGAATTAGAAGTTACAATAGCTCCTTCAAAATTATAAATTCTTAGATGATTGCACAATTAAAGAAAATTCTGTGGGTCAAGTGTAAGAGTGCATTCCAGTGTTTTATAATACACTTAAATACTAGCCAATATCCAGCAGAGAATTAGTATTACATACAAGTAACAGAAAGCTTCTTAATTTAGCCTGTACAAAAGGAGACATTTATAATAAGATAAAGGAGACCTTGTGGGATGGAGGATAAGTCCTCTGAAAAAAATTATAACCATGGTAGAATGCTCTGGAGTCCTGTATTACCCTGGACAGGCTGTTATTTTACTTGCTCCTCTGCTAATGCAAAATCTAAAAACTGGACAATTAACTGTTATTATGATTTTAGATTTGCTTTATCTGAATCCATGATGGATATTTAATAAATACTGGCTTAAGCATTTCAGCTTTTATCTTTTCCCTCGGTTAAGTATTTAATGATCTGTAAATAAGCACTTGAGAGAACGCTAACTAAAAGGGACCCTGAGCTCTTCTACAACGTGAAAAATCTTTGTGTCACTTGAATTACTCATCCTCTGATTCATCTGTTTGCTCATAAAATGTTCAGGTTTCCATGTCCAGTATTCTGTCCAGCACTCTAAGGGCCAGTTCCACGCTGCTCCTCAGGGAAGGAGTCTCTGCATTTCCCCATAGAGAACTGCTTTCTTCCACAATCCCAGTGGGGTTCCTGTCTTAGAGTATCATATGACCTCATTCCCAGCAAACTCAGGAATTTTCTCTTTCATTTTTGTTCCTCTGGTAGGCTATGCATTTCCTTTATGTCTTTTACACTTTTCCTCTGTCTCCATTTCTCAATGGTTTCTGTATTCATAAGAACCAGACACACCTCGGATACATTTTTAGTCCACAGGTGAAATTCTTAGAAATTTCCTGAGGAGAACCATAAGGTCTTGCTCTTTCCCAGCCTTGGCAGATGGTCCATTTATATTCCACCATGGAAGACGGTGCTGAGACGAAGGCAGCAGTTTGGTGATACCTGATCTGGTTCTTCAATTGTATTTTTGGCCTCCAATGCCTCTTTGAGATCATTCCTCTAGTCATTCTTTTATTCTCCATAATCTGGCAGGCATTGTTATGGAACACACTTTCAAAAAAAAAGACCATGGAAACAGCATTTCTAGCTGTGTCTTTAGCTAGTTTTCTATTGTTAAAACAATCCTAGGCCAAGTTTCTCCATGAGGGCTAGGTTCTGGGTCCTACAGTTAATATCTATGGTTCTGCTAGAGCAGCATAAAGGCAAGAGGCATGGTAATCAGCAGAGAACCAGTGCTGGCATGGATGCTGACTCTGAATGACTAGTTAGGTGGTTTCTGTTTTTAACAGTTGTAGGCTTTTTCATTCTTTTCTTTTTTAATGTCTTAGTACCTTTTATAATCTTATTGTGTCTTAAAAGCTTAATCTCACTTGGAGCCACAGGCACTTACTGTTAACTATATGTCAATCAATGGCTATGAAATTAGGAATATTATTTCATATGACTATTTTTACTGGGATCCATTGGCAAAGTAAAATTGTGTTTAACACTCTTCATCAACAATCTCTCCCCATGCTGTTAGGAAGAGCAGACAAACAGAAATAACCACTTCTTCACTTCATTAGAAAGAGGAAAAGAAAAAAACAAAAAACAAAACTACTATGTCCCAGACATTGTGTGCTAGACATTGTCCTTTTCTTTTTCTCTGCTATGGCATTCAAAACTTATAACCATGTTTGGTCCAGTCTCTAAAATTGGGCAAAACTTGAACAGTGGATGTCAACACAGGTAGTAGATGGTCATTTTTTTTATGCTTTTCCCTTCCCTTTCTCCCTCGTCCCTTCTTAGACCATTAAAGCATGTCTTATACTGATGTTCTTAGCTTGAATGAAATATGGCACATGCTGCTTTGACATTTAAGTCTGGACCTTTCCAGAACTGGTTAGTATTCACCAGCTATCCATGTGCTGCCCTCCTGTGAGCAGTCTCTGGGAATCATTTGGCCAGTGCAGCTGCTCTAGCCAACAGATTACAACCAGAAGTTACATGTGTCCTGCAGTCAAGACAGTTAAGTGTGTATTTGCATCTTCTACCATTCTTTGTCTGCCAGAAAGGTGGGAGACAAGAGGTGCCCAGTGCTCCTTTAGTTGACAGGCTTATAGTAACATATAGGTACCTGACAGGTGAACAAGGAAGACTTGTTTATTCTCTACAAAGCGAGGACTGATCCTTAGTCTATACATATGTCACTTGTAAGCAGAGGTTCTGGGATGCTGTTCCCTCCTATTCCTGCCCATTCTGTATTCTTAATCATCTGCATTTTCTGTGAAACTGAAACTTCTTAGGACATCTTCCTTTATGCTAACTAGCCTAGGAATCAGAAAGACATTGTATTATACAAAGAGGAGTATTTGATTTCTATTATACAAACAGTTGGTGAGACTGGAGAACTGACCAAGAATTTGAGCTTCAAATTATTGGGTTATTCTTCTAAGTTAGAAATATTTCAGCCAAGGTCCGTTGGCTTAAGAAACCCTTAGAACTGATTGGCCTCCAGAACAAGATGACATTCAAGCTTCCCTGGAAGTTCTTCTGAGAATGCAATCCTGAATACACTTCTGTATTGTTTCAGGACATTCCTGTCTGTGAAAATGCCTCATACATCTCCCTGTTATCTGAAAAAGTGGAGAAAGACTATTTACTTTGATGTAATCAGATTCTCTGGAATTTAATCCTATATGCTATTTACGGCTGGGCTAGCCATTCGAAATTAAAATGAACCTTTCATCCATGTGTATCGTAAATGGGCATTTATCAGGATTATATGATTTTTGCAATCCATCTGAATACGTAACCAGAATTTGTTTTCTTTCTGTTTCTCTATGTAATTACCATGCAACAATAACAAAACTGACATGTTTGAAGAACAGATAAAATGCTGTAAATTGGCCAGTAATGGTGATATTTCCTCATCTTCTGAAAAACCCATTTATTCTCTCTCAACAAATCAAGGCACTGTCAGCCTATACTCATCTTGTGGCCAGAGGGGCTCCACCAATTTCTGGATGTAAGTGAGTCCTGGAATGCAGATGAGGCTAACTAAGGAAGGCTTTCAGTGCAGGCAGCTGGTCTTTGCTTGCCTCAATTTCTAAATCACCCATAATGGGGCCAAGACCTCCCAAGCACTAAAAAGAGCGAGCTGACATGCTGGACAAACTGTTAATTTTTTTCCTGAAGAAGCTGCTATATTGCACATCTGTCACCACAGCGCAGACAATTACTCACTGAGTCAGGAGGAAAAAAAAAATCTACTGCTTGTTTCTAGCTGAGTTGTTAAAGACTAGTGGAGAAACACAACAGTGCAGGGAGGAAAAGCATGCCAGCTTCCTGTGTGCTCTGCAGATCTTTGGTCAGCTTAGAAGGTTGTCTGGTAATGTTAAAACATGTGAAGTAGACTATAATGTATCTTAAAAAATAGAATGAAATACAGAAATGGCACAATAAAAATATGTATATGAAGATATAAGAGGGTTAAGAACAAAGTCTCATAAGAGTAGGGGCCACAGTGCTATCTTGCTGAGTCCTAAATACACTATACAAAGGGTGTTAGATGGTGTAATTCCTTAGAAAAATGAACTCAGAGTCCAACAGGATAAGTACTAGGAAACTGGCATTTGAAAGGTCTGAGATGAGGTGAAGGGGAGGGGTACAGGAATGAGGAAATGGGGTTGGGCTGTGCAGTCCTAATATTCAATTCCTATCCTCTTAAATTAAGAAAACTGAGGGAAGGAGAGGTTAGGAAAGATGGGGAAGAATGATGAAATAATGAAAAGGATGCATCGATCCAGATGAATTGTGTTTATAAACGGATTTGTGGAATGGTAACTCTTTGTACAACTACTTAAAGATAGTAAGATATGATTAATAGAAAAAGAATGTGTTAGGACTACTGCATTTTACATTTTGCATTTACATTTTGTACCTATTGAGTTTGCTTTCAAGTATTCCCCATTTATCTGAAATTGTTCTCATCCTTTTACGCCTCTTGCATGCAACAAGGACTATCAAACCCAAGAGCATCTCAGCCATTAAAGGGGGGACAGCAGGATTCCAGACCAGCTGGTCATCTAGTAATCTAGTGGGATCTGCTTTAGTTTCTCTCACCTCCCCTCCTCCCTCCCCCTCTCTCCCTCTCTATAGCAAAAAACCCCAAAACAACAACAAAACAAGGGTTGTATGTGCTAGGGAAGACAGCCAGTAAAGAATCACAACTTTCTTTATATTTGGCTTTCAAGTTTTCATCCTTCAAAAATTAAGGAGTAAACACATGGCATTCTAATAACCCAATCTGAGTGAGGTCTGTGAATTTGAGAATGATTTAGACTGTCTGGCAATTCAAAGAGAGGAGACAATTCTAATGTACAGATAAAATTCAGAGTGGAAATAGTAGATCATACTCCTGGCAGTTAATGGCATTGACTCTCTCGAGACAAATCTGGATCTACTTAAAATGTCAGGTGTTTAAAGTAATGAGTCTTTGCTTAGTAGGAACCCAGCAGAAGGAGCCTTCATGGTCCACTTGTCAGCTGAGTATATATTACTGTGAGCCCGTTAAATAAATGAGTATTTAATACCTATTGGATAAAAAAATACACTTACTTTAACAACTTTACTGTTTTTGGAGGAACAGATAAAATTTAATCAATGTAAACAGTGAAATGCTTTTTATAGCAAAGAAAACTCAGCACTTTGATGACTTTTACAAACTATTCAAAATGTTGAAGCAGTTTTATGAGAAGCACAGCTTTCCAGAAGGAAATAGAATGAGTGTGTCTCATGGGATTCTGACTGCTACTTTGAGGAGCCAGATAATGAGACTCATGCTATGTTACAACCATACAATCCTTGTGTGGAACAAGACCTGAAGCCAGTTCAGTTTTAGGGGGAAAAAAGTAAATCTTTATAGCTCATAATCAGCTGTGTATATGTTGCAAATATATTTACCAAGTATTTTCTGTAATTTGAGATATTGAAAAATTGCAGAGCCAAGAAGCAGTAATTAATTTAACTGTACCCATAGTATTACATATTCATTGTCAATGGCTAAATGTGAATCTTTTTATTCTTTCAGCGTTAGGGATTGAACCCGGGACTAAATGCACGCTTTGCCAAGTGCTCTACCACTGAGCTAAATGCCAAACTTAAAATATTGCAAAGTATTTTCACCTCTCTCTTTCATTACCTCAAGGTTAAAAGGGAAATAATTGAAGTTTAAAGATGACTACATAAATAACATTCTAAACATTTTTTATTCTTTGTTTTTCTATACCATTAATGGCTGTCTGCCAAAAGGAAACAAATGAAAAATAAGCAAAACTCATGTGTCGTTAACGACTTCATTTTTTAGTACTAATTTTGATCATTTTTTTCTCTCTTTTCTTTTTGGATGGGGAATATATAAGTGAAGATGGCTGAAAAAATGTCAGCCATCTGACATATGTCTCTTTTATGAAATATTTGCTTAAAATGAAATGCACTGAAGTGAGGCAATTAAGAGAACACTAATTGAAATGTTAAACTAAACATATTAATGAAACATTTTGCAACAATTGCATACCTATATACTTTGCATACATATATGTGCTTCAACTATATCCATATACACACATGTGTTTTTTTTTTTTTTGCCAGTCCTGGGCTTAAGCTCAGGGCCTGAGGACTATCCTTGGATTTTTCTCAAGGCTAGAACTCTACCACTTGAGCCTCAGCACCACTTCTGGCTTTTTCTAAGTATGTGGTACCAAGGAATCGAACCCCGGTCTTCGTGCATGCTAGGAAAGCACTCTACCACTAGGTCAAACTCCCAGCCTGTATTTTTGTGTGTGTGGGGGGGAGGGGTGTCATGGGGCTTGAACTCAGCCTGGGTGCTATCCCTGAACTCTTCTGCTTAAGAGTACTGCCCCACCCCTGGGCCTAGACAGTGTCCCTGAGCTCCTCAGCTCAAGGCTACCGCCCTACTCTTCAGCCAAGCCTCACTTCCTGTTTTCTAGAGGTTAATTGGACAAGAGTCTCAGGTCCTTTTGTGCCTGGGTTGACTTTGAACCTTGATCCTCAGATCTCAGCCTCCTGAATAGCCAGGATTATAGGTGTGAGCCACCACGCCCAGCACACACATGTATTTTTAACTTATCCTACCATAATATGGGTTATAAAATCTATCAAATGCTGAGCCAATTTAGTGGCAAATTTTAGTTAACAATGGATTTTCTTTTAAAAAGTTATCAACTAGTATGAAAATAAAAGTAAGCAAATTTGAGAGGAATGCAACCCTAAAAATTATACTAAGAAAAAAGGAAAGGAAATGATTTAGTTCTAACCATACAGTCTGGCTAATGTCAAGTAAAACAAATATATAAGAGGGTCACAATGGTAACAGAGTGGTCTTAGCCTGTCTTGGTGATGGGAGGAATGCATGATTTGGACAGTGAGGAAATAAACCTATGAATTTAATTTTTTTAGTACATCTAATGAATTAGTAGAAGATTAGCTTCATGAGGGAGAAGAGGAAATATTTACTTTTATTTGCTGGTCTTAGGGCCTAGACTCAGGGCCTGGGCACTATCCCTGAGCCTCTTTCTGCTCAAGGCTAGCACTGTACCACTTGAGCCACAGAAACATGTCAGGCTTTCTCTGAGTATTTTATTGGAGATCAGACTCTCACAGACTTTCTTGCCCAGGTAGGCTTTGAACTGCAATCCTCAGATTTTACTCAGCGCCCTTAGTAGCTAAGATTTTAGGTGTGAGCACCAATGCCCAGCTATTACTACTTTCAAAAAGAGAAAGGAATGATACATTCTAAACCATGAACTCATTTGGTGCTTTGGACTCATGGGAAAATTAACTTACAAAAATTAGTATAACTACATATAAAACATAGATTATTAGTAAGTCTCCTGAGATACTTGACTTATGCCAATAATTTTATATTTTAATTGTTTATTTCTCCAGTTAAACATCAAGTATATGCTTACCTCTCTCTCCTTCTTGCACTGGGACTTGAACTCAGGGCCTCATGCTGTTATATTCTTTCTCTCACACTTTGTACTCTACTACCTAAGCTTATTTGCTGGTTCACTGGAGATGGTATCTCTCAAAATCTCCTGTCTGGGTTGGCTTCCAAATGTAATGCCAGGATCTCAGACTCTTGAGTAGCTAGGATCCTACTGTGCTTAGGGCCTGAATGCTGAAGGCATCCTAGATGGCCAGGGGAAGCTCAGGATGTTTCCTTTTAACTATCGTGAGTGGTGATTCTGTACAGTTAAACATTTCAGGAGAATATGCTATATTCGAATCCTCGTGGGCCACAGAGAAGGCTCTAGGCATCAGGATAAAAAAGTGTCTCCTCCTTGTGGGAAGTATGAAGATAGATGTTTTGGGTATTAAAAAAGTTCACTGATTTCCAGATTTACTGCTGTTTCATAATGGCAACAATGAGAAGCATTCCTAAAGACAGCATCCTTTATTAGGAGCTGGCTAGCTGTTCAGTATAGACATCTTCACTAGGAGAGTTCTGCATCCATTAGAATCGGGTAAGGTGAAAAAAAAAATGATAAGCAAGTCCTTTACGAAACCGAGGCCTCAATGTTTCTAATCAGTGATTCGAAATTGAACTTTCTGAAATTCTGGGATGTTAGAATATCTTCAGGAAGAGTTTTTTTAAAAAGCTTTTTAATGCACCGTTAAGTATAATTTATGATTACAAATAAGCTTCAAAACTTATATATATAATCTTTCCTATCTTCCTCACTGTGAAGTAGAATGAACATATGGGGAAAAAATCATTAAAAAAATGACAAGTCTCTTTTAGTAACAAGCTTGTAAAAGAAATCACATAACAGAGTTGCTTTAAGTAACACAAATATTCTACTGGAGGTATAGTGTCCTAATTGACCCCTCCTTTGTATCATAATACTTCCAGAAACCAGGGTAATTCTCAAAACGCACGCATACATTTGGCAAATCATTAAGGCTTTCTTTTGAATGGCAGGTTGATTTTCCCCTCTGTAGTTGGCAGCCCTTTTTTTTTTTTTTTAAAGGAAATCACTTGAGAAAGTTCTGTCACACGTCTATGTCTGTACTTTCTCCATCATCTTTAAAAACTTTTTTTTTTGGCAGTTTATAAAAATGATAATTAAAAAAAAGCCTATTAGAAATTCACAGGGATTATCTTGAACTTTACTTAATCAACAAAGGCAATTACTAACAGAATAAGAACTTCATTCTTTTAATGATGATAACACCATATTCTATGAGCAATTTAGATTCTCTATTCTCTGGCATGACTAAGAAAATGGTTCAGAAATTACTCTATCCTAGGCACAGAATAAGACTGACTGTTATATTTAATTTGAAAATAACAGCCTAGATCTGAAAAAGGGCAGGTTGGTCTACTCTCTTTCTGGTACATAGTCAGGGAATGGCCAGAAATTTGAATTGTTGGGAGAGTCATTTAAGTATTCAAATAAGTTGGCTCAATAGTCTAGTAACTTGCTTCAGCGATTATAATCTAAAACCAGTTGGCTATACCTTGAGTTGATCTTTGGGAAGTGAGAGGTAGACAGTGGTGGTAAATTCAAAATACACTTTTCTTTCAACCATTATTTTTCTGTTTTAAGTGAGGTAAAATTTATAAAGTCTGTATTAAAATAACATTTGGGGCACTATGGTGATAACAGTGATGATGTGTATTCTCAAAACATCCAGGGAGATATTGTTATTTGTCTTCTGTGAAATTTATACTACACTTACTAAAGTTAAGACATTTAATGGATATCACTCTTCTTAGAAACCTTTCACAAGAAAGCTAGATTCAAGGAGAGAAAATTGCCAAACCTTTCAGAGATTTGTTTAGCACTTTATCAAATAGGAAACTAGATCTTTTGGGCCACCAGACCTCTTTCTAGACCAAATCATTTAACATAAACATGACAGGAAACACAATCTTTTCTGGCCTAGCCTAAATTTAGAAACTACTGGGTGTTCTCACACTTTCTTGTACATCAAACACATACATGAACTGAGTAAAGCATTAGTAAGTACTGACATCTAAAAACCACAATAAATAAGAGACAAAAACTGTCCTTTATACCTAGAAATAACTGGCAATTACTGAGGAAACTTCAAGTGCAGAGGCTTTAGCACCATGGACTCTGATGAAATTCCATCTCTCAGTGTAGCAGGATTATCTGAAATTAGGAACTAGTGAGATGAATTTGGGTGATGGAGTTTTCTGCCTTAAACCCAGAAACTATGGGGTTATTTTACTACAACTGCATACGGGATGGAAATTGTAACACATGTCTTCTTTGCTTTCCTTCTTAAGTGGATTTTCCTGAATTGGGATTAGTAGTTGCAGGAGTGCTTTTTGGTAGTGGAAATCCAAGTCCTAATCCCTTTGGCCTCTGCATGGCTTGAATTGGCTCAGAGATTCCCTTGCCATCTCGTCCCAGGCCTGACCCAGGTGTCCAGCCCATATTCTGAAGCATTCGATTTCCAATGTTGCTTTCTAGGATTGGCTGGGCATTTTCACCTATAAATCCTGAAATGAGAATATGACAAAAATAAGTTAGCATGGAGGCATTTTTTTTTTTTTTTTGCCAGACCTGTGGCTTGAACTTAGGGTCTAGGCACTGTCCTGGGGCTTTCTCAAGGTTAGAGCTCTACAACTTGACCCACAGCACTACTTCTGGCTTTTTCTATTTATGTGGTACTGAGGAATCGAACCTGGGTCTTTGTGCATGCTAGGTAAGCACTCTACTATTAGGCCAAACTCCTGGCCTCTGGAGATGAGTTTTAATAACTGTAGTTCTTCTTTACTACAGAGCAATCATAAAGTTGATTTTCAAGGACCTTTATGAAACTTTAAATTTTAGATCTGGAAATAATGAAAATAATAATCTTTGCCATTTGCTGAATTGATTACAGAGAATAATAACTGGATCATTGTAATAATTAGTTGGCTTTGGGCTTATTAAATGGATTCTTAGATCACTGAAAGAAGTTCCTTAACAATGGACAGGACAAACCACCAATAACCCAAGGTCTGAATCACAATGCATGATGCAAAAAAACTAAACAAAACAAAACTTAATATTTCCTGCCAGAAAATGTCTTCACTAAAATTATTTATTACTTGATTGAGATAAATATATACCTATGTAATATATCTGTCTGCATATATACATGTATATATATATGTATATATGAAGATATATGTATGTATTTTAGAGAAAGGGGGGTTGGAGGGAAGGTGAAGAGATACCAATAAGAAATAAGAAATAGATCTACCAGTAAGATAAAGCAAAGAGGGCCAGGAGTTTGGCCTAGTGGTTAAAGTGCTTGCCTAGCATGCGCGAAGACCGGGGTTCAATTCCTTGGTACCACATACATACAAAAAAGCTGGAAGTGGTGCTGAGGCTCAAGTGGTGGAGCTCTAGCCTTGAGAAAGTCCAAGGACAGTGCTCAGGCCCTGAGCTCAAGCTCAGGACTGGCAAAAAAAAAAAAAAAAAAAAAAAAAAAAGAAAGCAAAGAAAAGCCTTTAATAAAAAAAATCTTGACATATATAACATTAACCAAGATGCACTGTCTTCAAAAACTGTGTGGTTGAATGACAATTTCTTTGTATAACTACTTCCAGATAATAAAAATATTTTTATAAAGCAATTAAGGTTTTGTTTTAAATTGTGATTGTGATGACCACCCAAGACTGCCAATTTTAGGTAGGTCTCCTGGGACAGGCCACAGATCAGGTATGCCAGGGTAAACAGGCCCTAGCATTCTGCTTTGTATTCCTGAGTTTTCACTGACTGTATGAGTTAATTCTGTCCATTAGCTAAAATCAAATCAGAGGTCTAACACTGCTCTAGGCCACACATCTGTTTACTCATTCTTTTTGGTATAACAGCTTGCTTAAGTTCAGCGGAAAAATTTTTAATATTTAAGAAAAATGGCAGGCCAATTTAAAATATTTCTACAGAAATTGGCAAATAATGGTCAATTGTAGTCCTGCAAGTGAGCAGAAAATGATAACAGATTCACTATCATGACTTTAAAATGTTGGTATTTAGGCAGGGAGACCAGGGGTGATCAAGGAACTCATTTTCTCACAAAGAAAAAAAATAGTTGGCTTAATTTCTTGTCTTAATAAACATCAAATACAATGAAAGAAAGCTGTAACATATTTGTAACAAAAAGAACATTCACTTCCTCAAATTCCATATTTAAAAGCAACCCCAAAAAGGAAGGAAAAGAAAGAAACAGGTGCTTCATTTGTCATGGAAAATGATTCCAGAGAGAAAGAGAGATCCCCTGTTGTTCTCTCATCCTTGTTTTTATGAGATTAAGACCTGGGAGTGGAATAACTGCCTCAGCACAGTATCTTCCTCAAGCACAATTTCCTTTTCTTTTGCTCCTGGCAGTGCTAAATCCTTTAAGTCCTTTCCTAGAAGGCTCTCTTTCTGCTTGGGCAATTGTAGAAAACTAGCTTGCGAACCCTTCCAGTTCATGCCCCAGATCTCGCCAGGCCCCTGTCTGCTGGAGCACTTCTACCTATTACAGCCAACTTGGGCCTTTCTCCTCCAACATTCCAAAGAGTACCACGGAGGTGGAGGGTAATTCACTTGCGTAATTGGCTCAAGAGATGAAAATCTTCAATCAGTCTCTCTTAGCCACTAATCTATCCAAGTGACTGCAAGCCTAATTGGCAGCTTGTTTAGTAATTTGGATCCTAAAGTGTCGAATTGATGTTGGATCAACAGCCTGATGGAAGGGGAAGCAACACAGGCTGTCTCCCATGTAACAGCCAGTGTAGCCCACCTGTGTCCCTACCCTGTACCCTGTATTCACAAGACAGGTAGTCAGCTTACTCTTCCTTCCCTCTTCTTTTCCATGTCACTCTCTTAGCCAGCTGAGGGTCAAAGTTATTGCTGTTACTATTACTGATGTTATTAAAATTGTGAATTAGAATATGATCCTATATTCTTGGTAATGAGGGAAATAGACTTTTGTTTTTAAACTCAAGGACTTGCATTACTTAAGCAGGATTTGAGATGACGGTGGTATTATTACTGTCAACTTAACTTTTCATTTCACTATTTTATATTTGATCTGCAATATCACAATGCCCACATGACATAACTACTTAAAATAATCTATACTATTTAAATGGAAATATAATATAAAACTAGCTTCCTATTTTCCTTAATCAGAGACAGAGAAAGAGAGAGACTATGTGTGTTATAGTTCTGAGGCTTGTACTGAACTTTTTGGTAGTTTACTGGAGATAAGAGTCTTACAGACTTTCCTGGCCTGACTGACTTCAAACCAAGATCCTCAGATCTCAGCCTCCTTAGAAGCTAGGATTATAGGCGTGCCCCAGTAGCAACCAGAAAGTAATGACAATTTTGCAAGATAAAAATCCTATTGTGTCTGGAGATGTTTTGACTAGACAGAAATACATATAAATTTTGTTTTGTGCAGTGAAGCTTGAAATCACTCTCCCACTTTTACACTCATAGCTAGTATTCTACCACTTGAACCATGCCTCCAGTCTGGCTTTATTTTTACTTATTTTTTTCTGGTTAACGAAAATTAGCTTCTCTCAGACTTTCCTCCCCAAGCCTAGCTTTGAACTACATTTCTCAATTGTTAGTCTCGTGAGTAAGATTACATGTGTGAGCTGTTGGTCCCTGATCAGAAATACATTTCTATGGCATGATCACATATCAAAGATAAACATTAAAAAATGTTCAACCAAACTGTATAGCTTTCAAAGGTGTAAAATATGCTTATTTGCTATAAAATACGCAAGATAAGTTATTGTTTGCCTACAATGGAGCTGCCATGGGGAGCTCTGGACTGTGACATGGCTGAAAATATTGAGTAAGTGGGAATATCAATGGTCAATCACACAGAGAAAAAGCTGGGTTGAAAGAAGGGTCAAGCTCATTCCAAAAGGCATATACTTTCCATTACCTTCACTGCTTTCCTACCACAAATTTTAGTGGAGACAATGTTTCAAACCATTTTAGAAAATCATGGGGGAAATGTGTGAATTAATATGTATATGTTATTTGACATAGTTGAATAACAGTGTAGGATGACTGCAGCCTTAAAAGTTACAAATGTTTGGCAACCATCATTTCTTTTTATCTTCTGTATCAGCATGAGAGGCAGGCAATATTGGCCTCATTTTATAGATAAGACTAATGTCTGGAGACATCCAGCAAGAAAATGTCCCAGTTAGAACTTGAACTTACGACATCTGAGTCCAACCATTTCCCTTTTCATTAACTAAGTTAAACTTGTTCATCAACAATACTTTCTATTATGTTATTTCTTTGGCCACATTTTCTCAAATGATTGAAGTATTTGAATAATTTAAATTCCTGGAAAAAATATTTTAACAAATCTGCCAAAGACACAGATACGCAAGATTCAACTTATTCATTAAAACTTAGCTAGTCTACCTTCGGTTGATTAGTACTTAAATTGTGCCTTATGTTTCAGTCTTATTTATTTCACAAGGCATATTCTGGATTTTATTCTTCTTATTCATTACAAAATTGCAGAATTTGACATATTTGTTCTGGTTTTATTTATTGTGTTTACTGTTACATCTAGATTTATTGTTACATTATATAATGTAATTAAATAATGACATTATTCCTGTGCTCTTTGTGTGTGTGTGTGTGTTTGTGTGTGTGTGTGTGTGTGAGTGTGTGTGATATTTTAGAATCTATTACACACTTTTTTTGAATGTGCAGATTCTGGGGCTTGAGGTCAGGATTTGTGCACTGTCCTTTTGCTTTTTCTGCTCAAGGATAGTGCTCCATCACTTGAGGTAAATCTCCACTTCGGCTTTTTGGGAGTAGCTAACTGGAGATAAGACTCGCACAGGCTTTCCTGCTCAGGCTGGCTTTGGACCTCAATCCTTAGATCTCAGCTTCCTGAGTAGCTGGGATTACAGGTGTGAACCACTGGCACCTAGTGGAATCTACTGCTTCTTTACAGCAACTTGAAACCTGAATATTATATTTCAATTCTGTGATTACTGTTAAAGGATGTATATCCTATTTATTCTCTCATGTTGTGTATAACTGTCTAGAATTACATCTTTTTATTTTATCTGAGAGCGTATTGGAACTCCATAGCTGAAGGTTTCTCTTTGGTTGGTCCTCCACAAGCTGAGCCATGCCTTGAATGGCCTCAGCATCTAAAAGAACTTTACTTCACTCTCATTTTTACCCTTGCATAATGGTTTAATTGGACAAAAAAAACAAACAAACAAAAACAAAACCAAAAAAACCCCACTTATTTTACCTCAGCACTTAGAAATGATCTCCTGTCTCCTGGATTGTTCAGCTAATTTTAGGTTTGCTTTCAGCTTAATTTATTCCTAAACAGGCTGTATCTTTTCATCCTGCCTGCTTCTAGGTTATTCTCTTTGGTTTGGAGGATCTGAAGTTTTACTACAATGTGTCTGAGATGTTATAACTTATGAATACTTTTTCCCAACACTGACATCCTTTTAAAATATTCATATTTTCTCCAGTTCTGAAAACCCTATTCTATTATGTCTTTCTAGAAATTGTAACACCCTGTTTTCTCTATATTTCTTCTGGAAAAAGCTCTATTTGATAGAATGTTATACTTTAACCTGAAATTCTTCAGCCTCTCTATTTTTCTTATTTTCTATCTATTTTTTAATCTTTGTGCTGCTTTTAGGTACATAGTTTATTCAGCTTTAACATATTCTGTAATTCTATAGTTTCTTCCCTCCCTAATAAGGAATATTTTCATTATGAAATTATTACAACAGAAAGCAAAGGTGACAAGCAATATTAATTGTGAGTTACACTAAATTAAATACTGTGTGTTAAAAGTGTTTTTATGTACAGTACTCACAGAAAATATAGCTTAAAATCTTTTTACTATAAAATTCTTAACAAGCTATGGCTTGTCTAGGAAACATGTACAACAGCTAACATTGCCAGCTCCTTAAAAAAAAAGTTAATAGTAATATTCTTCTGATTTTGTTCTCTGCTTTTCTTCACCTTTACAGGTGACATTTTTCAAACAATAAAATGCATTCTGCTGGCAAACCTTGCTTCAGTGGTTCTCAATTTTATAATAGTAAATCTACATCTTTTGCTACTGAGAGACAGCTACTATCTTTGGGTATGTGACTTTGAAGCAGAGAACAAAGCTGTACATAAAACAAAATCAATAGCTACCCTTATCAATATTCATTTTACTTTGTCAATACAAAATACAAAGGTGAAAGAGCAGTAAATGAGTTAAAGCAATGAAATAAATTTGGTGTTCCCATCACAATTAATAAATGTGCAACTGATAACCACAACTGGATGGTATAGAGCCTAGTGAAGTGAAATTATGCTTTCCTGCGAAAGGAAGGGCAGAATAATATCTTAGAAGGTAACTGTGATCAGGATTTGGGGTCATTAATAGAGGACTCAAAAATATTTGTGTTTAACATATAACTTATATTGAGAAATTAAAAAAAATGTTAAACAACCCAATTTGGGACAACAAAATTTAAGTGCCTTATTACAGATCACTGACAAGATTTTGGTAAATTCCTCCAATCAAACAATATTAAAGTGACCAGTTTTTTAACTTCTTCTCTTGCAGTTTTCTAGTTCAGATTTAATGTTAAGGACAAGCAAAAGGAACAGTGAAAATACTCAATTTAGTATGTTTTTAGAAGGTTTGCAAGGGGCCTTGGAAAATGGCAAGAATAAACTTTGAAAAACAATTCTACATGTGCACTCAACTTCAATAATTTACGAATATGATGGCTTTGTATTCTGTGTGACTACATTCTAGAATTTGAAAACTGTAATTTCCAGAGACAAGATGATCTAAGATTCACAACCTCATTACCAAGTGTACTTATGCAA
Source organism: Megascapheus bottae (assembly GCF_031878675.1). Classification (NCBI taxonomy): domain Eukaryota; kingdom Metazoa; phylum Chordata; class Mammalia; order Rodentia; family Geomyidae; genus Megascapheus; species Megascapheus bottae. The sequence continues at coordinate 46,859,675 of NC_143518.1, read as the reverse complement.
AAGCACTTCTTACTTGAATTTGGGTAATAATCTTTGCCTTAGCGTTGATTCATTAGTATAAGAAGAAGTTCTATTTAAAACTGCGGACTTTTATATAACCTCAATTTCATCCTTTTTGAGAACAGCTACACAGATTTGAAAGATAAACTGAAAATAAGCAACATTTCTCCTACTGCACTGTTTTATGAGTAATTAAAAGAATATCAAATTCCTGTGCATTTTACCTTTTAACTAAAAATGTCTGGTAATAAGATAAAAATCTTCAATTTAAAAAAAAATCACTGTAGATTTGAAATGCTGGAATAAGCTTATACCATAAAACTGTTTTAGGCTAGGAGTTTAATGCCCATACATACACTTTCATAAATGATTCCTTCTGATGTAACTGAGCTGTAACATCAAAATTGCCTTGAAGACGTAGTTATATTATCCCTTCCCACTCCATCTACATGTCCCTTCTTGTCTATGCTCTTGTCCATGCTCACTTCACCTTTACTCAGCAATTCAGGACCTGACCCACCGGGCCTTCTCTCTTCCTTATTGCTGCCATTCTAGTGAGTTTGTCCTGTTCCTGATTTGTCTTGTACTATTTCTGTGACTATTGTTTGACGGAGAGGAAAATTAGTGAGATCTTTCAACTGGAAAAGGGGTGGTATAGAATCCTAAACTGACAAAAAAAAAAAGAAAAGAAAAAAGGAAAAAAAATCCCAGACTGGCTTATGACCAATTGAAGAACTTGTGGCATGCATGAGACCCCAAATGTGCTGGTATATTCTGTATTTCTATATAATAACAGCTGAATAAATTATAAAATTTAAGCATATAAAAGTGGACTCATGTCAATATATGCAACAGGATAGTATTGCAAGATGGCAGTTATGATGCAGTAGTTATATTTGGGGTCTCACAGATGGAGGCTTGAACTCCCCTTGTCTTAGGTGGTTAACCTGTCAGTTCTCTGCTTTGGAATGTTTTGATCTGAAAAGTATTACTAGTAACATCCACCTCATGCAGTTGCTCTAAAGAGGAAATAACTTTCTGGTACATACAGGTGCTTAGTAAGTGTAAACATTCCATACAAATACAAACATATTTATATACATTTCCTAATTCTAAATCTTAGATGTTTAATAATAATTAGGGGAAGACGGGTATTATAACTAAATATATATCATTATAATGTAGGTCCTTATATAAAGCAATGTCAGAATGCTGGGTAAAAGTTATTCAGCATATTTCTGCACTATGGAACAGGTATCCTAAACCTACCACTCAAAAATCCCTACTATCAGTTTAGACGCATGTGTCTTTAAAGTTCATCATATGTTCTGTTAAGAATCCAGTTTTCAGGGAAGAGAATTTGGCCTAGTAGTAAGAGTGTTTATCTAGCATACACGAAGACCAGGGTTTGAGTCCTTGTTACCATACGCACAGAAAAAAAAACCCTGGAAGTGGTGCTATGGCTATGGCTTAAGGTAGTAGAGCTCTAGCCTTGAGAAAAGCCAAGGAAAGTGCTCAGGCCCTGAGTTCAAGCCCCAGGAATGGCAAAAAAAAAAAAAATCCAGTTTTCATATTGTCTAACAAAAACTGTTTTTCTTATATAAGTTTGCTCATATGAAGTTAAGAACAAATTTATCAATCCAGATCATAGGCAACAGGTCAAGGTGCTAATCCTGTTTGTAACTGAAAACATTTCCTTAGAGCCAGAGCCAGAGCTCCATCTTGAATCCATTGTGGTTAACCATCCTTCAGTCACATACAGGCGCTACCTACATTTGAATGACCACTGGGTCTATCTCTACCACTGGCTGTCTGTGCCTCCCTTCCCACTTGCTCTTACCTGAGACTTTGCATTATATACTAACCTTAGTCACATCCCTTATTTACTATGCTTGCCCCTTCCAGGAAGGCTCCCTTCCCACTCTCCATTCAGCACTTACAGTCTTTCCCAACCACATCTGTTATCAGAATAGCATGTTATTGAAACGAGATCATTTCTGAAGCAGAAATGAGAGAACTTTTATTCTAATGCACACATTGTCTAAGAAAAGATGAAGGTAAGATTTCTGCAGAGCTGGACTGGAACTACAAAAAGGACTGTTAACTTGCATCTATGACAACATGGAGCCTTTGTGTGCAACTGCGGCTGTCTTTTTGGAATTCACTAATATTAATCCCTTCCTAGGTTATTTCTCATCTCATCTATTTATGCATCGTTTTCCCAACAAGTCAGAACAAAGATACAGGCTTAGAACTCTGTGTGCTCTGGACCCCTTACACAAAATCTTGCATTTGGGACAGACAAATGCATACAAACGTTTCATTGAATATTACCTGGAAAACCTATACAAGGAATAAGCAGTACGAGTCCCCTTAGTCCCCAAAACTCATATAAGGACTAACAGTGCAGTCTAATAATCTCAAATGCAAATGATTTTCTGTTAACAGGTTCTTGTAACTGTGCTTGTTTCTTAAGTAAAGCAATTAAGAATTATCTAACTTTTATTCTTGATGATTTATGAACTCTACATTTGAGCTCCTCTAAAATTTCTTCTACACTTTACCTGTAGTAGGAGGGCCAGATAAAGGTGCAGCTTTCCTTCTCCTTTTGATGTCTCCTGTGCACAAGGATCCTAAATGCATGCTTGTTTGCCTATAAGTAATTATCAGGAAAAAAAAAAAAACTATTAACAAAGGAGGGAAAAAAAGTGACACATAAATACACAGCTTGTATAATCTGAACTTAAATCAAAACATTCTCAACAAAGATGGAGCTGCATAGTAAAACCACCAATCTTGTTTATATCGAAACATAATTACGTTTGTTGACAAGCGATCAGCAGCTAAATGCGCCATCATAAGTTGTTACTGGAATGAATAATATAAAAGGAATGCTTTTTAATTTTCAAAACTGGCAATCTTTCTGGCTCAACATAAAATCAAACACTGTTGCTTCTGACAGGAAAATAGCTAAGATTAATTATCTAAGGAGATCACAATATTGTTGCTAGGTTATCAATTGGTTACTAATGCTTTACTGTCAGAACAACATTTATTACAGGAAAATTATGATCAATTTCTTTTAGAGTATTATGGAGCAGTGAGTCCTCTTAAAACACTTCAAATAAACAAAAGGAAATCATGACTTTATTGTTATGATTCATACAATTAGAACTGTTTAATTATTAGTGAAGTGAGAAAACATAATTTCTACTACTCCTAAATAGTGCAACATAATACTGGAATATGTGTGTATACATATGTAAATATATATACACAAATATATATATACATATAAATAAATATATGGTAAACACAAATAGGCACCGACTTTTTGCTACTCTTGCAATCAATTACAATTAAATTATTCTGTCTATTCTTGGTCTCCTAAAGGAAAGAATTTTGGAAAAACAATGTTCCAACTAGAAATCAAAAGTGGTTTTCAATTTCTGCAAAGAGAGAGAGGATATAAAAATCAGATTTGTGAGGATCATGGTTCAAAGCCAGCCAGGCAATACAAAGCCCTGAGACCCTTATCTCCAATTAATCACTAGAAAACGGGAAGTGGGCTCAAAGGTAGGGTGATAGCCTTAAGCTGAAGAGCTCAGGGACAGCGTAGACCAGAGTTCAAGATCCATAACCTACCCCTCTCCCCCGCAAAAAAAAAAAAACCCTCAGATTTGAAGTTGCTACAGAAGGGTCATAATCCTTGATATAGGGCTGGGAGACAACCTGAGATCATGAAATAGAAATAAACGAAGCCTATTTACTATAGTAGATGCTCTTTTGATAATGCACGGAGATATTAAGTAGTGAGGTATAAAAGAATTCATTTTGAAAAACAACCAGATTATTAGACAGAATAAAAGGGAAACAAAGCAACAGTAGTAAAATAAAGAAATACACAGGCATTTTAGAATTTATAGAAATATAAAAAATATAAATAATATAAAAATATACAAAACAAAATTAAAGATTTTTCTTACAAGATTAATTCAGTAAGTGACTTTAAGTATCTAAAATGAATGCAGCCTATGAATTCAGATTGGTAGTGGAAGAGAGAAGAGATAGAAAGTTCAAGAGAACTGGGCCATTTGATTCCTCCTACTGGAAGAATGAAATGCCTTAGTAGGGAGAGAAACCTGTAAGTATACATAATAGTGACCAGAATATACTAATAGTGACAAGGATAACAGGAAGAACTAACTTAATTACACACTGTTAGAAACTACATTATTTTGTCCATATTAACAATTCTAAGCATGTTGAAAAAAACACGTTATATGCAAATAAACACAAATATTTCTCAATAGGGAAACATTCTGCTCTTGAATGGAAAAACACCCTTCTACTCACTGAATTCTAATTTTATAGGTGCCATATTACAACTCTCAGGTTGAAGATAAGCAAATGTGTAAAGAAATACAAATGTGCTGTTTGTTGAAAGATAGTCCTTCCTTCTGTGATTGATAGATTCAAATCCATTTCAACCTTGCTTTTTTTTTTTTTGCCAGACCTGGGGCTTGAACTCAGGGCCTGAATGCTGTCCTTGGACTTCCCTCAAGGTTAGAGCTCTACCACTTGGTCCACAGCACACTTTCAGCTTTTTCTATGTATGTGGTACTGAGGAATTGAACCCAGGTCTTCGTGCATGCTAGGCAAACACTCTACCACTAGGCCAAACTCCCGGCCCTTAACCTTGCTTTTTATTCCAGAACATTTGCTTTTCACCTCCTTGTAGCTGGTTGTAACATCTGCTAGTTCTCTCATGAATTAATGAGCTAAAATCTTTAACACATAATTTTATAACTCCATGAACCATCATTTTACTCTTTAAAAAATAAACAAGTATTCTTGTACAATTCTTATCCCTCTGGAAATCTCTTCCCAGCACAAGTGTGGATGTTTTCCTGTCTGCAAAGCACATAGCAGAGAGGTTCAGTATCTATCAGAAATACCCAAGGAGACAGGGAAGGCAACTTTCTGAAACCAGGAATACAGATGCAAGGAGAATTCTCAAATGCAGTCCTTCCGCTATCCAGCTGTGAAAACTACCTCATGGACTATCTACTTCTGATCCTGTTAAAACACAGGAAATATTCCCATGGTTTAAGAATTCCTGTTTGGAGAATGATGATTAGTTCAAAATGAATAGAGAGCAACTGGAGCAGGGTTTACATGATATGGAGGAGGCTGGGGCTAGTCTGTCACTTTATAACTGAAGTGGAGCCGTAAGGGTTAAAGGAGAGAAAAACAGACCTGATTCACAGATGCTGATTGGGCAGTGTATGATGGGACAACACCCTGAGGGCCACATTTGTATTTAGGATATTCCTCCTTATTCTATTAAGTAAAGAATGTCATAAGGCTGCTGTACCTGACACTTCCTGCTACATGAGAGAGGAAGTGGACAGACAAGAGGCAAGAGGGCAACTTGCCTCTCTAATTCTGAATGATATTTAAAAAAACAGGTTTTTATTATTTTTTATAGATATTTGAGGGTCAAACTACGCTAAAAACATTACGAGTCAGAAGTATTACCCTTAATAAGCATGTTACTAGAAATAATTAGAGGACATACTTGAGTTGGATACAGATTCTTCTACTTGAGATTACTAAGTAATACGTTAACATTACTGCTGAAAATGACAGCTGGAATTTTTTGGTTTCCTTTTTTCTATCTTTTCTTCTATCTTTTCTCTCCTTCTCCCCTTCCCAATGGAATCTTCAAGAATAACAATACAATGTCATAAAAAGAAAGTTTTCGAAACATAAGACTAAGAACCTTTTGTAAGGTACTGTAAGAAAATTACCTACCAGTTAGATCTGTATATTTGTTTCAGATACAGCAATAGCTTGAGGGGACAGGAGGAAAATCACAAGTAGTGTATAATAAAGAACAATTTTTTGGTATGAATTTTCCAACTGACTATGACTAGAAACATAACATCCTATGTATTACTTCTGAGTTATTCAACTAAGTATTGGAAAAGCAGAGTTGGAAAATAAAGAGTTTTGCTTTTTAAAAGACTGCACAAGGACTGCAGCAAGCTATCCTTTTATATGGCATGTTAATAGGAAGCTGAGCATCTAATGTGGAGGATAAATAGCCCCCGCTCTGCCCTGTGCCCCGCAAAAAAAGGAGTAAAAAAAAGGAGCAAATGCTAGTGTAAAGTACCTTGCCTGAAAACTTGGCTTTGATAGGGGTTGACAACATGGAAGCAGGCAGTGTCAAACACAATAATATTAACCACAAGACAACAGAAACTTGTCCCGTCACTGTATGTATTTACAAATAGAGGCTTTTTAGAGAATTAGGCCTAGTTAAAGCTGCCCCCTGGATACAATGTGTCCTCAAGTAGCCTCAACAAGCTGCACCGGAGACACAAACAGATGTGACTGTGGCCCTGGCATTTGGCAAGAACACTCACTGTCAGTTAGAATGATATCCGGCTGGACAGCGCATCAGCTGCACAGAAATGAAGCAGGTCTGTGGTGTCACTGGAGGAGCAATCTGGTGCAGAGAGAAGGACGGGGGCTGTAGAGTCCAGCCCTGTGTGAACTTCCCTTTCTAGATCAAATTACCCTTCCTCCCCCTTTACTCAATGCCAGTATGTCTCAATATATTAAAATGAACAAGGAGACATACATATCTAGCTTTTTTCTTCTTGCACCAAAATGTACACTGTCAAGAACTTTCAAGTGTAGATATGTTTCTTTTCACACAAACCAATAGCAAGATGACCTTGTCCTTGTTTTAAGACACTATTCTCTCATAGTCTCTACTGTGTACGGTCTTAGGCCTTTTGTGCCTGGCAAAGTTTCTCTTATTCTCTACAAATTTTGGTTCTAGTTTTGATAATTCGAAGCCACATTCTGCATCAATCCCATTTCATTTGCCTTTGGGACAACCTTGATCTTGGCCAATGGAGATAAAGTTTTTACCTCACTGTACTGAGGTCAGAATTTATGTTCTACTGACCCAACCCACGCTTTGTTCTGAATTTATCCCATCTCATTCTTACATCATAGTTTCTTATGTATTAGGACTTTGCCTAAACCTTCCCAAATGATCATGTTTTGGCTCTGAAATGATGGTGAGACAGTTGGAGTATTTACTTAAATAACTATTGGATGTGTTTGGCTTCAAATTGACATATGACAAATGTGGAGAAAAAAAACCCTAAACCATCTCTCTTTACTTTCGGTTCTTAATTCCATTTTACTTCATCTCATGATACACTAAATTAATATATCCAATTCAGTATGTGTGTGTGTGTGTTGTGTATTTGTGTTGGTTGAAAGGTACTGAATATTATTTTGACAAAATAATGATAGTTTTTGTGCTTTAATCTTTTGTCCAAAGTTCTTTATTCCTCTCATTACTATTAGATTATTTTTAAAAAGTAGTAATGGGGTTTGAATTAAGGGTAGGAGCTCTGCTGAGAGGAGTTCCTCCTCTAGTACGTTTTGCTCTGATTATTTTTACCTGGCAGACCTAAACTATGATCCTCCTATTTATACTTCTTACTGTGGCTAGGAGGAGAGGAAAGTTACCATGACTAGCTTTTGTATGTTGAGATAAGGTCCTGTGAATTTTCTTTTCTTTTTTTTTTTTTTTTTGCAGGAATTGGTTTAAGAGCCACCATGCTGCAGATATACAAATAGATTAGATTAAAAATAAGAAGCCTGTATCAACTAGAAAAGGCACTGATATAAGGATATAACTGGGATGAATTTCTTTGTGAAAAACAAAGTCAAACTTTCCAGGCTCTGGATGTTATGATGTTAACTTAGGTTATGGTTTCTATTCGGCTGATTTGTGAATGGATGAGCAGGGTATATCAAAACACACCTTTTGAGCTATCACTCCTATCTTCACATTTTAAATCTGAGAAAAATCCCATTTGTCATTGGATTTGCTAATGCTTGAGAAGGATTTTCAGGTATTTTTGGAATATTACGTAATGTCTCTCATACATTTAAGAATTGTGAGTAGACCCCCGTTTATGGGGTGTTTTGGAAGATTTTACTTAGATATCATTTGTGTAAAACATCTGGCATAGTGCCTGCACATTGTAAGCAATTAGTGACTGGTAGCTATTAATCTTACTTCTTCTAGCATCTCTACTTTAGAGATAAGAAGCAAAGGCACAGATAGTTACATATAACTTATCCAGGTTCATGGTTATGATGAATTGATGCAGTTTATCATATTTCCAGAGACATTTTTGGTTAAATGTCACTCACGGAGCACATAAACACATGGCAATAAACACTTACATGTGCATACTATCAATATACTACAATAGGGTAAGGACTACAGTGTTTGTTGTAGTACTGCTTATTGAAATAAGGCCCGGTAGCTTGCTAGGCAGATGCTATGATTCCTGAGCCACTCTTACATTCATTTTTACTTTCATCATCACCATCACCATCATCATTTTTGTTTGCCAGTATTGGGTCTCTAACTCAGGGCCTGGGCACTGTCTTTGGGCACATTTTTGCTCAAGGCTAATGCTCTACCACTTGAACCACAGCGCCACTTCTGGCTTTTTCTATGTATGTGATGTAGAGGAATCAAACCCAGGCTACTCTACCAGTAGGCCACCCTCCCAGCCCTACTTTCATCATCAGTATTATTATTATTTATTTATTTTTGCTAGTCCTGGGCTTGAGTTCAGGGCCTGAGCATCATCCTTGGACTTTCTTAAGGCTAAACCTCTTACCCCTTGAGCCTCAGCAGCACTTCTGGCTTTTTTCTATGTATATGGTACCAAGGAATTGAACCCGGGTCTTCGTGCATGCTAGGCAAGCACTTTAATCACTAGGCCAAACTCCCAGCCCCACATTCATTATTTTTAAAATAAGGTCTTGACTTTTACCTAGGTAGACTGAACCATGATGACAGGCATACTTAACTGCATTAACTTTATTTTGTCAAGTCATTGGACTTGAACTGTGGACCTGGGCACTGTCCCTGAGCTCTTAAGCTCAAGGTTATTGCTCTACCACTTGAGCCATAGCACCACTTCCAGTTTTCTGGTGATTAAATGGAAATAAGAGTCACCGACTTTCATGCCCTGGCCAGTTTTGAACTGTGATCCTCAAATTTCAGCCTCCTTAGTAGCTAGAATTAGAGTTATGAGTCTGTAATTCCACCCCCCCCCACCCCTTTGGTCATGCAACTTGAACTCTGGGCCTGGGCGCTGTTCCTGAGTAATTAGGCTCAAGCCTATTACCCTACACCTTGAGCTACAATGCCATTAGCATTCAAATTTTATTATAAAAGGTCTCGATTAATTTTGTGATTGCAGTGGCCTTGAAAGACAATTCTCCCATTATCTGCTTCTCATGTAGCTAAGATTATAGGCAAGCCACACTGCTTAGCTAAGAAATAATTTTAAAATAAAAGTAGGTTTTACTGTATGTATGTGCAGTTATGAATAGAAAAGTTTTTATGTTTCTTCAGTGCTTGGTTTTGCTTGATTCCAATGTGTTACAGCATAAAGAACAAAATACCCATTTTCATCCAAAAGCTTAAAATCCAAAAGCTGAAACACACTGACATTCTTACATCTGCCTGCTGTTGTGGCTTTTCTCTTGGCAAGCACTTGGTACTTCCTTTCTCAAAGATGCCTTCCATCTTGTAATGTACTATGGGTTTTCATCTATGGTCCAGAAGTGTTGTGATTCCAGTCATATCCTGCCTTGAGAATTTATAATAAACATACTACCATACTACCATACTCTAACTCAGGTAAATAGTTTTTTTTGCTCCTTTCACTGATGTGCATGGATGACACCTGAAAGAGGTGGAGCTTTTTCAGGTATCATGTGCAGATGATCTGCAAATCATTCAGAGCAGCATAGGTATTTACTACAACTTTCTGAGTGTCATGTGCAGAAAGACATTCTCACAATTGGAGGCATATTGAACTCTCCATGGAGTAAAATGAATTGGGCTTTGAAAAATCTATTTGGAGAAACTGCTGCCATATCTTAGTTCACATCATGCTTCCTATGTTTGTTCAATTCTTTCCAATTTCGTAAGGAGCCACTATCACCAAGAACACATTACGCATGAATACTACAGCAAGTATTTATGTAGGAAGTCTAGATAGAATATTCTACCTATTGAAAAAAATTTCCTTTCTGTGTTTTCTAATTCTGCCAATTTGGAAAATGTGCTTTTTTTTTTTTTTTGCTTTTTCATGCTCATTCCATGCTCTCCAGTTTAATGTTTTCTCTTTAAACTTCCTTAATCTCATTAGCCTTCCCAGTGCTTTTTGTGTATTTCCACATCAATCAATGTGTGCATATCTCTGTCATCGTACTTACATCCAATATGGCTTCAAGTTGTTTTCAGATTATAGATGGCTATGGGCAGAATACATTGACAATGATTTGTGGCCAAGAACCCTGTCTAATTCCCCAAACCAAACACTTGCTCCTGTTATACGTTAAAACACATGAGAACTTTTTATTGAACTAAAACATATCAAACTACAGTAAAATAATTGCTTTAGTACTCACATGGCAAATAAATTTGCATTCATTCATTCATTCATTTATTTATTCTTAACCCTGATTTCTTGGTTTCTTTCTTTCATTTTTTTGTTCAAACACTTAAGTTCACTCAAAAATGTTTAATAATTAGCTCAGGACCAGAACTGAGTTCAAATCCCAGGGTTGGCAAAACAGCAACAAATGAAAAAACCCCACCAATAATTAACAAATATTATGTGAAAATGGAACCTGATAACTTGAGGGGATGGGTAGGGTTGGAGGGAGGGACAATGGAAGACATAGCTCTTAAAATATGCATGTGTCCCCTTAATTCTGCAGGTGTTTTTATTTCTATGTGATTTTTGCATTTCACTGTAACTTTATGAAATGAATGTTTTCCCTCTTCTTTCATAAGAGTTTTTGGTAGGTGAATATTATGACCATAAAACTTTTATAGAGTTGTTAGCAAAACTTTACTAGGCTGTAAAACACCCCATAATACTAGATACCAGGAGGCTTATGATTTGTACAAGAACATTAATTCTCAATAGTCAAGAGGTGAAGATTTTCAGCATCCTCTCAATTTAATTTAGTTGAAAAAACTGGAAGTTGGGGGTCTACCAGTTTGTTTGTTTTTTAATTAGGATTGGTTTTGGTCACTGAGATATTTGAACCAAACTTTTATAATTTTATTATTTCAGGTCTATTACTAAATATATTTGAAAGATCTCTTGATTATTAAATGCCCACAGAGAAAATAATAACCTACAAAAACTAATTTCAAATATAAACTACCTTTCATTTCTTATTTATATAATACATTTCTTTCTTTAGAAAAGCATCATAGCTCCTATAATTCTTTTTTGTGTCATTAGGGACTGAACTCAAGGTCTTATGAATGGATGACAAGTGCTCTACCATTTGAGCACCTCAATTCGTTTTTTTTTTTGTTTGTATTGTTTTTATTTACAAGATATGGTCTCTCCTTTCTTTGTTCAGGCTGCCTCAAATCTGGGATCCTCCTGCCTATGTTTCCCAAGTAGCTGGCATTACAAGAACCTCCAAGAATCTACATTTAAAAATTTCAGACAGCAAATGCCAAATGAATACCAGTGATCAAATTAGTCATGACTTCAGAATGTTGCCAAAGTTTTTGCTCATAAATTAACCTATCTAAACAGGTTTTTATTTTAGAAGGACCTACAGTTTTTAAGAGCCGTCAAGTTACTTTTCTGGGAAAGGGCATGCTGAGGATCAAGCACACATCTCCATAAGTTATATGTGTATATACACGAGTTACCTTCACAGAGCTTAGAATATAACTTGAAAAACAGTGAAAACCATGTAATTTGCTTTTCATTTGATCTGGGACACTTACTTAAACATTTTTTCTGTTTCCTTATATGAAGAATTTGCCAACAGAGAAAGGAAGCCCTGACCAATCAACAATCTAATAGCTTACTTTCCTTCAAACACAGGTACTCTGTGTGGAAGTCCTGGAGTCATGGCATTCTAATAAATTCTAAATATGTTCTGTGACTATAGAGGTAGTGGCACTGCTGTTTTCAAATATATATAATAACATGCAGCAAAATTCAACTCCCCTAAGATACCAATAACTAGGCAATTAACTAATTCCCTTGGTACCCCCTTACTACCTTAAGAGGTGGTTTGGGTACAAATTACTGATAGCTTTGAAATTCCATGATATCATTATCTGTGTGGGAAAAACAAAGGAATCATCAGATACTCCCCATACAGGAAATCCCTAAAAAGCTAATACACAGTGCAGTATGGAGTCCAGATGAAAACAAGTTCAGCTCTAAAAGATTCAGTTTATAAATGTGTTTAACAAGTCCAAGATGTAGCAGGTGTGAGTGTTGGATCTCAGTTGGCTTTTAGACAATTTTAAAGTTGAAAAGGGAACCAGAGCTATTTCCCAGTATAAAATCCAAGAGTAAGGAAAAAGCTAGAGAAGCAAAATGGAGTACAGAGGTTGCAGGAGAAAAGGAAGCAGAAGAGACACTTAAAAATGAGGCAGAGAACACAAGAAGCAGATCTCAAACAACCCCAGGCCAGGATATAATAGAATTGTGAAGACAACAGCACAACTCTTCAGCCATGAAGATACAAAGAAAACTAGTCTGTCTCAAGTCTACTGCCTAAAGGCACATGAAATCTATTTTACTTGAAAAAGTAAACAATAGCAAAGCATTTCCAATGACTCTCATACAAAATTACCAGAAGAAAAAAAAAGATTAAATTCCATAATGAATGTAAGCACAGTCTATAAAAGATATGACCAAAAGAAAAAAAACAAAATAGTAATTAGAAAAATTAAGTGCCTGGATAAAAGGTTTAATGGGAGAGATGATTCAGAAAACAATTAGACAACAATCATTTCAGAAATGAAACTGAACTAGAAAAGCCTAAGAATGAGTAAGTATCATGGAAATGAGCATTAAAAACAATAAAGGTTTAAAAGACAAAGTATAAAAACTTTATAAAAACAAGGTGTCCATCTTGGGCATCTACCCTGAGCATCATAACCCAGGATATGATGAGGATACCTGCTCAGTCATGTTCATCTCTGCACTATTTACAATAGCCAAGTGATGGAAATAACCCAGATGCCCTACTGCAGATGAATGTGATATATATATATATATATATATATATATATATATATATAAATGGAATTCTACAAAGTCAACAGACAAGATAAAATAATGAAAATAATGGCATTCACTGGGAAGCAAATGAAGCTAGAGCGAATCATGTTGAGTGAGATAAGTCAAGATCAAAGGAACAAAAGGTGCATGGTATCCTCTATATGTGGACATTAGATCCAAACAATATAAGAGCGATGACTCAATATTTGGGTACCCAAGGTTATGGACATGATCTTGAAGATATAAACCTGACTACATAGACATAAAAATCTATGATAGTCTATATACTCTATAGACATGTTTTATTACATAGACTAATTTGTATCTATGACATACAAACCCCCAGTTTAATTTTAATTATGTTCTAAAGTCTATGTGCCAGTGATTGTATATAGATTCCCTTCTTGAATACTTGTTAAACATGACATTTGAAATATGATGTAAAAATCAGTGTTAATAAAAAAAATAAGGTGTCCAAAGGAGTAGTGACAGGTTAAAGGTCAGCAAAAAGGATCCAATGCACAAATTATTGAAGAGAAAAAAACTCCTATATCAGTGAAATAAATTAGACATTGAGAAAAAAAGAATGATGAAGAAATTACCACTGGGAAAATATTTAAATTTACCTAAAAATAATAAAAATAACCTACTGATTGAATATATTTTATTTCTTGGATAAAGTCTCATAATGACTAATACAAGTTAGTCATCTTTAAAACTATTCTGTTGTTTTTTTTAAAAAGAAATATATATTGGATATGCAGACAACTCTTAGTCATATAAATATGAGAAGAAACCAACCAAACAAAAAAACAATCATAGTCCATCAGACATCAAAAGCAATGCCTTACATAGGAATGATGTATCCTTTAAGATGGTTAAAAATATTGGAGTCATGGAGAGTATATTTGGCCAAAACGATCATTAAGTAATTAGGGCATAGGGTTATAACAAATCAGGAAGAATTATTTAGATTAATATTTCCAGAGGAATCAGGCTAAAATTAGAGCTCAAACAAAAAGAGAGAAGTAAAACAGAATTAGAACTGAAACAAAGGGAAAATTAATGATGTTATAGCTTTGAGTGATAAATGCTTCAGACAATTCACAGCTATACAAAAAATGAACACAACTTTAAAAAAATATAGAGAGAAGTGCGCCAGGCTCAGTGGCTCACGCCTGTTATCCTATGTACTCAAGAGGCTGAGATCTGAGGATAACAGTTTGAAGCTATTCTGGATAAGAATGTCTGTGAGACTTACCGTAAATCATCTACCCAAACTCCAGAAATTAATGTGTAACTTAAGTGGTAGAACACTAGCACAAATTTTTAAAAAGCTTAGAACTAGTCTTGAGAAAAAAGATTAAAAAGCTCAGGGACAGCACCCATGTCATCAGTTCGAGCCCCAGGATTGGCACATACACATACAAAATAAGTATACACCTTTTATTTACATTTGTCACTAAGCCCCACTGCTTTAATATATTGAAATATGAAAGAAAGCCAAAACAATGAAGTCCAAAATATGAACTGGAACTATAAGTACTAACCATTTTTTTTTTTTCAGGGAAGGGAAAGGGAAAGGGAAAGGGAAAGGAATTAAATCCTAGCTGGTAAAGGTCTATAAACATGAATGCCCCTAACACCCAGAATGAGATTCTAAACCTGTTTCCTGACAGCAATCAGCACTTCTTGGAGTAATGGCAGACTCTAGGCTAGAAAGACCCAAGAGTAGCTGAGGTTATGATGTAAGTAGATCAGAGAGTAAAGGGTAGCAACAAGCAACCCTTGGAGAAGCACCCCAACAGTCTTTTGCTAATGGTTTAAACGGCAGCATCAAGTAAAGTGATAACTAATGTTCTGACATATATCACTTACACTAACTGACTATTGGAAAATGCTAGAGATTCTTTGAAAGCTAAAACTAAAGGGGAGTCAGGTATTTAGCTTCTTTTCCATTCTTCCTATATGATCCATACTATACAGTATTCAAGTTGTTGAAAGGGAACATTTTAATAAAAATCCAACTAATAAGTAGACAATTAGAAAAAACCCTCAAAATGATAGTCAGCTAGCAGCAAACATTTACAACCTCAATCAACAATTTAAAAAATGATCACTGTGACTAATAAATCATAGGAAGAGCATGGCAGTGAGAAAAGTACACAATGTCACCTCCGGAACAATCTTGCCAGACAAAACTAAACAAAACATGGCACCTGAGTGTAATCAGTTCTTCAGATCTAAATGGCAATTACAAAGAACACAAGGGACAGGAGGAGTGTTAGATGACACCATGTGGAAAGCCAGCAATACTCCTCAGAGGAGGGGCAAGCAACTCGACTTCTTCAAGTAAAAACATTTTCCAAGGAAATTCCAGGAAGCAGGGCTTGTAAAGTGAAGGTGATTTAGGACATAAACAAAAGAAAATACCCTCCCCCCTCTCTCTCTTTCTCTCTGTCCATATATATATATACATATATATTCATACTTTAAGGAAATTATTGTTATTTAAAAGATAAATGTGATTGTATTGCTGCAATTTATTTTTCAGAGGGTCGTATCTTTTAGAGAAATAGACTGACAATTTAATTCAAAATAATGTGGGCTCTGTGGTTGGTGGGGATCCAGACTGAATAAATTTGTTCACACTTGGATACATCGATTTAAGTTGATACATACACTGAGTTTATATTATCTTTGTATTTTTATGTATAATAACATTGTTGATGAGAAATATATAAAAGTTGCTTTTACCCACTTGACAATGAAGGTAGAAAAAGAATTGTTTTGGCTATTAAGATTGGTAGTATAGAGTTTTCCAGGTCTTTTGAAATAGACTTCATAATGGTAAGTGCTCAAATAAGAAATTCAACCAAATTATCTATGAAATCTAAGTCATCGAGTATCTCATTGGAACCTGTTGTAAAAATATTACAAAATCTTTATCTGAGGTTTATTGTCCTTAGAAAGGATAATGCATAGTTTTTATTCCACCTTCCTAATTAGTAATTTAAGCATATGTTCAGCATTTAACTCTAAATGTTTGCCTTTTCCCTAAGCTCTAAGACAGCTGTCCAAAATTTGAATGCCAGAAAACATTTAAATATCAACATCTGTTGAATTATGTTAATTCAGTGTAATATAATTGGGCATGAGTTAGAATTGATCAGAAGTTTATGAACTAAACAAAGGTAAATTCCCAACAATACCTTGGTATACAAACAAAATCACTAAGGAGGAGTGAGGAAAATTATTTACTTATAAAGAGGAAAGGTAAAAGGAAAAGTATTGGTTGTAAAATGATTGATAGTTTAAAGAAAATTCTAACTCTCTGGGACACTATCTTGCTTTTTTAAAGTTGATCTATAATCAAAAGGCAAATGGGTACCAAGACATGTGAAAGGGTATCAATGTATGTGAATTAATGCACCTTCTATCTGGCAAATATCATGTAACCCTTTTACTAATTACAATAAAAAATGCAAAAAAAAGGCAATGAATATTGGCTAAATGGATGATAGTTAAATGTTTAATATTTGAATATTTTGCATATTAATATAGCTTCAGGTGTATTTATATATGTATTAAGAGTTTTAAATATTTAAGAGTTAATGCAGTATCATTCTATACATATTCAATAGTATTTTAAAATTGAAAGTATTTTCAATGTGGCAAATTATACATTTATTCTGGGATTAAAGGATACAAACTGTCAAGTAGCAGCTGTTTATTATTTCACTTATTTCAATAATAAGTTTTACAGTAAGTTACTTAATAAATTAGGCTGCTTATTTGTTTTAGGAAATATTCTGGTACACAGACTCAAACATACACACACACCAACACACACACCCTGGATTATTTTACTTATTTCAATAATAACTTTTACAGTAATTTACTTAATAAATTAGGCTGCTTATTGTTTTAGGAAATATTCTGGTACACAGACTCAAACATACACACACACCAACACACACACCCTGGATTATTTTACTTATTTCAATAATAACTTTTACAGTAATTTACTTAATAAATTAGGCTGCTTATTGTTTTAGGAAATATTCTGGTACACAGACTCAAACATACACACACACACACACACCCTGGATTAACCAATCCCCAAATGTCCCAGTAATGAAGTTATAACGAAGCCGCAGTAGTGATACAAGCTGTTGTTATGGCCCTGCAGGTGGACCTTAATCGCTTCCTAGGAGAGCATCTCTGGGAGTAAAAGGTTACTTTCGTGTCCATAGCCATTCAATCACAGGACCAATTTGGAGTGCTAACTGTGAAACTGACACCTGTCCTTAAAGAAATGAACTTTAGACTACACATACTTTAGGGAGGTCTCTGGGACAGTGTGACCACAGGCCAAATTCAGCTGTATCCCAGAGTTGAGATGCTGTGCAAATATCTAGCAATTTAAAATACCTGATTCATCTGTGAAAGAAAGAGGGGATCTAACTAATCAGTTGCACTAAGAACTAGCTGACTTTTTAAAATGTATTTGGCACACACTGGATATATTACTTATTCCCACATAGAAAATTCCTTTTGCTTTCTATGTGGGGGTGTGTGTGTGTGTGTGTGTGTGTGTGTGTGTGTGTGTGTGTGTGTGTGTGTTAAACTGGAAAGCAATATGTCAAAACTCAAATTGGCTGGTTGCTAATTTATTTAGCATAATCACAACTTAAAATAATCCTCTGTAGTAATTAATTTAAGATCCTGGCAAGGAAGAATTTTCAGGATGCCAAAAGGACAGGAGGCTTGAGAACTGGCAATTTGAGGACAGTGTGGTTTTATAAAATATCATAATTCGGTCATACAGTATAAAATGGATTAATTAAATCCCTTAACAACCATTTTATGTTGTATATGTGTTATGTTTCCAATTATTCTAAGTATCTCTGTACCTAGAAGTTATTTGAATGTTTTAATTAGAATATATATATAATTAATGTATTCCAATTAAACACATGGAATACATACATTCTAGTTAAAAGGAATATATGAATATTTTTCTATAAGCTCATTCATGCATACATAAGAATGAGTTAAAATAATTTAAGAGGTCATTTTCTACCAGATTGGTTAAGTAAATTTATTTATAACCATGAAATCTAATGTTAGTTTTAAGTCTGGAAACAAAATCATAAAGTACTAGAAATTTTTACACAATTAAAATGAAGCATCATTTACTTCTGTTGATATTTAATTTTGTTACTTAATTTCTGGGAAAAGCAACATTAAACAAGTCTGATCCATGTCATTATGCAGTACTCTAATGAACAGTTATCCTCTTTCAATTTATTAACAGCTGTTCAAAATGTAGTAATTAATAGTTTCATTTATTTTTGGCAAACCTGCAAAATGAAGGATCATTTTGTATCTGTTGTAAATTAAGTCTCCTTTTCCAAACAACAAATGAGACAGAATGGGGGAGAGTAAAAGAAATCCTTGAACACCTTTGGATCATTAGATCAAATAAAAACATCTTTAGCAAAATGCAGAGTATTGTAGTATTGTACCATTATATGATACAATATATGTGTTCTCTATGTCAATAGGAATATTCTTTTTATCTTGATGGAGCAAGGCTGACAAGAATGTATGTGCTTATATGTGTATGCCCACATTCATGCTTGTGAACTGCTGGGATTTGCTTTGTTTCTATTTGCTTTGTTGCTATTATCATTGTGTTTTTCACTTTAGGAGATTTTTTTTTTAAAACTATTACGTAAGCAAGAGGACAACAAAATAAAGTGCATTTCTTCCTTCTCAGTAATAGATCAAAAAATGAAAGTACACGGTACTCAAGTGTTATCAAACCTTTTGACCCTAAGTAGATGAAAAGAGAGGGCAACAAGCACATCCTAAAATCATAAATCCTACTACAGAGATCCTGGAAATTTTCCCCAAGGAGCTGTGGGTGAAATCCTCTATATTCCAGAGACTACAGCCATAACTGCATAGCCCTCTCTTTGTTCAGAGCTGTGTGGGAAATGCCCTCTTTAAGAGCATGTTATAGTAGCACACTTTAAAATCTCAGCTTTGAGTCACTAACAGCAGACCACATGTGCATTTATCTTTTCTTACTTGCTTGGTCTATTGTGGCAGTAAATGATCCTACAATTTATTGATTTAATGCATTACAGTTCTCTTCCCTAACCTTTATGTTTTTCTGTAAGTTGAAAAAGGAAAGTGCAGGCAGTCATCCAAAAGGGTTAAGAAAAGTCAAGATAATATTAAAAATACTATGAAACAAAATGGATTTCAAGAGAGGAATAGAGAGTAATGCATATAAATAAGGAAGGTGAAGAATTTTCATCTTGTATTTAATAAAGCTTAACAAAAATTAAACTTGAGTCATTCCTTACATTTATCTTACCTTCTTCAAATTGCCCAGTGCCTAACAGACCTAGTAGTTTTATAGAATGAAGAAAATAAAATTTACGCAGCAGTCACAAAAAAGAATATATATGAGAAGAGGGTCCAAAAAACAAGAATAATTTTTAGATTAAGGCACAGTACTATACTCGTAATGTCAATACTGGCAAAACTGAGGCAGGGAGACCTTGAGTTTAAGGCCAGTCTGGGTTACAGTATGACCCTATCTAAACTAATCAACCAACCAACCCAATAAACAAACAAACAAACAAGGTGGCATTGGCTGGGATGCAGCTCTCTGTCCCTAGTTGTTGTTTAATTACGCACTGAAAAT
This sequence comes from Megascapheus bottae, assembly GCF_031878675.1. Lineage (NCBI taxonomy): Eukaryota > Metazoa > Chordata > Mammalia > Rodentia > Geomyidae > Megascapheus > Megascapheus bottae. The sequence goes on along the minus strand of NC_143518.1, from coordinate 46,839,770 downwards.
ATCTTGTAAGTGAAAAGTATTAAACAATATTTAAAAGAACATTTAGGTTATAATATTGAAAAAGGTAAAATGCACACATAAATTGTCTTGGAATATTTCTGGAGATTTAAAATTTCTGGAGATAGACAGTTTACATATACACATTTAAATATATATTAAAAATTAGAGGATTATATAAGATGCCCCAACAGTTAAATAATAGAACAAGTATTGAAGATTAAAGACACTGTAATAGTGACATTAAAATCCTGAGTCCAAATGACTTCAAACTAAAACTCAGTTTTCAGCTAAATCAGTCAATGTGAAACAAGGATAAAAAAAAAAAAAAAACAAACATCTTCAGACAAATCCTGTTTTCCTTCTCAGAAGCTCAAAAGAAATTTGTGGAGAGGCGCAGGAAAGAAATGTCTCAGCTCCAACACCAGGATGAGAAGGAAGAGCTATGGACTTACATTAGAAGTGTAGCAGGTATGAGGGCAAAGTTCAGAACAGAGATGGGAAAGGTGGGTTTCAGAAGAAAACTACCAAGAGAAGGAGGAGTTGTACTAAAGGGGAGAAATGTTAATTAGGATAAATGTATCGGGGTGGAGGGCAAATGAAAACTCAATGTTGTCAAAGTCCAACAGTCACACAGAGGTGAATAATGTTTACATGCATAATCATAGCAGTGAAAATAATGCATATTTACTTGGTCCTTTTTTAATGTGAAGAATTTTCCAGTTTGTATCTTCACATTTTGAAGACTTGATTTTTATTTGGATGAGCAACAAAACAAAACAAAGCAAGATGAAATGATAGTAACATAACGTAGAAACAATCGTAAAAACACTTTTAAAAGACTATTCCTTTCTCTCTCTCTCCATATATGTTATTACAATACAATATATGTATTACTCATAAGATCCATGTAACATTTAAATTTGGAGGAAAAGGGTAATTCGACTTTATCTTAAAAAAGCTCTAAAATGATGGAAGATAGTAATGTTTTCTTCTAAAAACTCATCCTGCAATTTTCACTAGCTTTAAATAATCTACATAAAATAGCATCTTTTGTATTCATCATTAGCACTCCTGAAACAGATTCTGATAAACAATACATAAGATATTTAAAGTGGCATGTTAGAACCGATAGTAACCCAAACTACAATTCACAACGTACCTCATTAGTACTGGAAAAACCTGGCCCACAATGTAATGGTGAGAATGAATTGTGATTTTGAATGGTTTACCTGCTAGCAGTTTTCACAGAACAGTTTTTCTTGTGTCCTCTTTCGGCTCGGTTATCTCTCAGGAGCTGATGGTATGTAGAAGTGTTCAGACAATGTTGCAGAAACAAAAACAATTTTTCATTGTGGAATATATTGTCAGAGATACTAATTTCTTGTCTTCTATTACCTTTACTTTTACTACTTTCTCTGAGAGTAAAGACTATTACATCTTTTCTGAAGATGACACTGTTACTGTGGCAAAGTGTCAGAAGTTGGCAATTCCATCAATACAGTAAACTGACATAGTACATAACCCTGGAGCTAGAAGTCTAGAACTTACATCTGTTTCTGGTCCCTGGAGTAGCCCTGGAGGAAGTAATGACCTCTAGGACTACATTCATTAAGTATGAAGTTTCAGTCTGTTACTTGGGCTGATATGAAAGAGCTAATACTATTTTGTGGACAATTAACGGCCTACTGTAGTAAAGGAGTGCACTTAAAACATTGCATTTCAATGAAATTACTGGCTTGGAAATACATAATTAGAAAAAATGTTTGTTTGACTGCCTCATAAAAATGGGATCCCATCCACCTCCCTTCAAACTTGTTTTGGCCTAACTGGAAATAAAGAAAAAAACCAAGTAGACAATACTCCACTGTGTTCACTCAAACTGTAGCTTATCTTATGCATACAGATTTATATAGAGACTGGGCTAAAAAATGAACTGAATTATGAGAAATTATCTCTGTAAAAACAGAAGCTTCAAAATAATGCAAGACAGAGCTGGGTTCTAATCCCAGCTCTGCCAGTAACAAGTCACTAGGCTTCAATAATAGCTTTTTACAGTAGGTTTAGTGTGTGACCTTAGGTAAAATAGTTAACCTTTCTCAGCTCTAGTTTCTACCTGTAAAATAGAGATAAAATAATATTGACTGGTAAGGCTGCTGTGAGTATTAAGTAAGATAAGCAATGTAAAATGCTTAGTGCTATAAGATTGGAACTTATAGGAAATGCTGAGAATATGGTATCCATGTTACAATTATGATTATGATTAAAATTAATTTGCCTGGTTGTCAGTTGGTATAGTCTGACTAGCTTCAATGACTTTACATGAAGGATAACTGCTGTCCACTGTTCAATAACTTCATTTAGAACCAGTTTGTCAACAAGAACAGACATTAGGTCGTTAAGAACACTGGTAGAAAGAATGTCATAACTAATACATATATCTTCAGTTTTTACTTGCTTTCCATCCCAACTGCCACCACCATCTAGTCTAGACCATCTTTTTTTTATCGCATATACCACCTTCCTTGTCTCTAACCTTGTGTCTGGCTAATCCATTCTTTATATTGTAACCAATGAACTTTCTCAAGCTACCTGATTTTATCTTGGGCAAGCCTTTCATCATCTTTTCTATATGATTGTATCTGTAAGTTCATAATTCATTATTCACCCATGTGTCACTGACCTAACCTCCATACCTATAAATGACATATAATCCCAGCCATACTGAACTTTCAATGTGGGGTATGTTGCATGCACTTGCTCATGACTGGCCCTTAGCTTTGATTACTCAACTTGTCTGCAACTCCAGAATTCAGAACTATGTCTGAACAATTTTTAGTACTCAATAAATATTTGTTGAATGAATGACTGAATGTATAAGTGATGTAATAAAATAGGGAGTATGATGTTATATGATATATAATTGCAGCCATGTTCCATGAGAAAATAGCAGCCATTACAAAATAATAAAGTATATAAAAAATGGCGGTTACTTTTCTGTATTTCAAGTCCATTTATCTTAAGTCCATTAATCTGAAAGTATTTCAATTTAGAAACAATATTATGAACACTAAGTTATTTAAAAAATAAAAATACTTTGGAATTTCCAAACCTAGGTTGCCTTAAAAAAATATACAGAGAGACATACAAACCAACACTTGTGACACAGATTGCTAGAAGGGAGATCTCTATCTTTGTTATAAGTAATCTTATGTAATTAATTTTGAATTTTGAAGATAAAAAATACCTTAACAGTTTTTCTAAGGTTTGGGTTAAAACAGTTCAAAGATCTCAAAATGCTACGAATAGTGTCCTGAAATAAAAAAAAAAAAGTATTCTTCGGTCTAGTTCAGAAAGTGCAACTCTAATGATGAAAATAAACATTAGGCTTGACCTAGGAGATTTAGATAACTCTCAGAGAGACACCATCTGATTAAATCTAAATGAGATAGCACATCTTTCTGAACTTCAATGCTGTGTTTTTTCATATTATAGGTATTTTTTTCCTTAAATTGATTTCTCTGGCCACCATATAAAACCAGCACTGTTACTGCAATAAAGGAATATATCTATGTAAAAAGCTATCCCTAAATTATCTTACTTTAGCAATGAAATTCCAAATTGGGTGTATCTTTGGAAAAATGTTTGTGCCAGTACAGGAGCTTGAATTCAGGGACTAGGCACTGTCTCTTAGCTTTTTCACTAAAGGTGGAGCTCGGACACTGGATCCACAGATACACTTCTGGGATTCTGGTGGCTCATTGGTTGACAATCTCATGGACTTTCCTGCCCAAACCCATGCTGAGTATCCTGAGTAGCTAGGATCACAGGGGTGAGTCACTGGTTCTAAATCCTGTGAAACTTTAAGATGTACCTGATATAAAGCTATAGACTCAGATCTCAGGGATATAAATCTAATAAGTTGATATATGAATGCAGATTATATAAAGAGCAACGTTGAAAAAATGTAGGATACTACAGAAAAAAGTACTTATATTTAAGAGATTCCTGACATATTTTCTTTTTAAAAAAATCAAGTTAAGACTTCCCAGTAAAAGAAACATGAATCCTTGATCCTGTTCCAATAGCAAGAGCAGCTTATCACATCTTGAGAAATTCTTCCTTCTTATCATTGGTAGCTTTTCTATTCAATGAATTCCTATCAGTGTCACAAGTGAGGTTCCTTTTAGGGTTCTGACTCAATAATGTCATGTCTGATTAAAAACAGAATTTCTGAATATGGTGCACAGTGCTTCTTACCTTCCAACTTTCAGATTGCTGGACTTAGGTCAAACGGAGGTACAATTCCCTTATTAGTGACCTGCAGGTGTATATTAAAAATGACGTGTGTAAGAATTACATTAAAATGCACAAATGCATTAACCTAGGCATACAACTTTTAAACTTGCTAAACTAAACCAGGAAGATGTGTTCTTTATGGACACTAGTTTTTATTATTCCAGAAAGGGATCCAAGAGTTTCTGTGGCTTTTTATGATCCTTTCACAAGATTATCCAAAGTCTCAACAGCAAGAGACAAAAGAGCAGGATTCCTCTCCTCACCAAGCAAGCACTCAAGCTCAAGAGTGTTTCAAATGGATTCCCTTTCAGATAACTCCTCAGTTATCTGCAAAATATTTCAAGTCTCTTCATGCTCATCTCATCTCTGATTTATGACTTATCCAGCACATGTAAAACTCAGCCAAAAATACAGAACTGTAATAATATACAGGGAGAAAGCCTCAGAAATTAAATAAACATGTGCACATCTATGCATACATATATGTGATTCATGTAGTTGCTTCTCCCTCCTTCCTCCTGTGACTTAATCTGACATATCTCTTTTATAATTCCTTCCATGGCTTTCTTACCAACATATTATAAGTACTGCTTCTAGGACCATGTTATGGGAAAAGATACGTTGGTTTTCAAACACAGCTCTATTCGTTAAAATAGAGAGTACCTAATGGACAATGGCTGACAGGTAAGGTAGTTAATGTGTAATGAAATGTATGATCTTAATGATGAATGGAAATGGGAATAGGATTAAGCATCAAAGATTAGCAAGAATCAAAAATTACAATTTGGAGGGGAAGAAGTGAGGATTGATTTTTAAAAGAAATGAGGCTAAAATTATTGTTTTATTTTGAGAAGTTAATGTGAGGAAAATAATGTGATTGTGCATGGTAAAAGTCATTCATTCAACAATATTTTGTGAGATTTTTACAATTTTCTTTGATTTTGAGTCTCACCACTTGTACCTAGGTTTCTAATAGTTTGCTATGATAAAGTTAGTTTTCAGTTGAAATAACATATGATTAGCCCGCAACACATAAATAATGTGTACTTATATGTACAGTTGACCCTAATTACACAGATTCTCCAATTGCTCTTTCATCTACTTATTAACATCTAGTCAATGAATAAATCCACCAGCCACTCTTCCATTGCTTTTGTAGTAATCCACAGACATGCATGGAAGGGTAAACTCTGTATTCACTAAAGTGAGGAGAGCTGGAGTGAAGGTCCACAACTGTGTGGTACTCAGTCTTCTCATTTCAGCTTCTCCACTGTGAACAGGTGGGAAATTCTGTCTTCTCTTGAGCATTATGTTTCTTTGTGATTTGTTTTCTGGGGGTAATTTCATTGGTTCAAATGCACAGGGTTTAAATTTCGGCCAGGTACATAAACTCGAGTTCACAGGAAAAAATGTGAGTGCATTATTTTAAGTCTTACTTCGGCATGAGTTACCGGGCTACTGGCTATGAGTTCAGTATTCATAAGCCAATGATCTATATATAAAATAAGGTCTCCTGAAATAGAAACAAACATGAATATCAGGGATATATATTGATTGGTTGATGAAGAAGTGATTGGAGTTGGAAAAGAAACTCATTCTGTCTTTTTCCAAGGAGTATTGTCCAGGAGTGAATGATTAAGTGTTTGAGCCTATTTTATACAATATAATACCACAGAATGAATGAAATACCTATATTTCTTAATGGATAATCTCACTAGTCAAGATAATAATCTGAACTGTTGCAACAAAGTTTAACTAAAAGTATGATTTGGGTCTGTTGGGGGTTGAACCCAGGGATTTGCACATGTTGGGTACATACTCTAACACTAATCTATACAGCAGTCTTAGCTATTAATTAATTTTTTATAACAGCGTAAGTTTGAGTAGAAGTCAAAGTTCCAATTGTACAATAAACCCTAACTTTATAACATCAGTTTGAAAGGTAAAAAAAGTATTACAGGGTAACAATGAGATTTAAAAAGATTACACTTTGGGATAAAGTATCTCTTTTATGCTAGGATATATAATATAGGTAGAAGAAGCAGAATTTTATTGTAAGAATTCTATGTCGAGGGATATATATATATATATATATATATATATTTTTTTTTTTTTTTTTTGCCAGTCCTGGGCTTGAGCTCAGGGCCTGAGCACTGTCCTTGGACTTTCTCAAAACTAGAGCTCTACCACTTGAGCCTCAGCCCAGGTACCGAGGAATCGAACCTGGGTCTTTGTGCATAATAGGCAAGCACTCTACCACTAGGCCAAACTCCTGGCCCCGGGATATATAATTTTTGCATTCTAGATAACAAGATAATCACATCACAGTGCAGTTTCCAAGCTTATAGGAATAGCAGGAATATATTTTATATTGATATAAGAAGTATATTTAAAAGGGAAAATCACTCATGGAAAATGATTAGATAACAAAAATCACCACAAATGAATTTGAATTCCCAACACATTTTTCTTTTATTAAGCTCTTAAGTTTTATGGAATAAATAAGACAAAAGAAATATAGTACAGATTATAATGACACACATGACCCTTCCTTTTGTAAATCAAGGGAACTATGGTTGTTGAATCCAACTATGAAGATACTACAGATTGGCAATAAGAGTAGGGTAAGCGATTACCATTTCTAAACATAAGCTTATCTTTATTACCTACTTTCCCTTTCTACCTCTCAAACTGTCTTCATGGATTTGGGGTTTATCACTTCCATGTATTTTAAAAGTGTACCTTATTATGTATCATCCAATAAAAAAATAACTCATCATATATAATGAACAAAATATCCATGCAAAAATTCAAAGCCTAAAATGTATATGCATTAAAGCTTCTCATAATATAAGCCCTAAGTTGCATTAGCATGGTACACAGAGAGAAGTAATACATTCAAAAGACAAAGGGACTAAGATGACTTATTCTATATGTAAAGACAACTTAAATGAATGTCAAGTTCTTGAGAAACCAACAAATGATTGTATTGTCATGGACACCAAGAAGAGATTTAAATAATTCATTTACAGATAGAACATAAATGAAGAAGAAATGATTGCCAAATTCTACATGTACATAAAATGTTCATACATTGATCTTATATTTAATAAAAATTTCTTTCCAAAGCACTTCCCTCCCTCAATTCAGTGTAGTGAAATTTCTAAGCCTTTCCATGAAGTCAGTCGTGTGACTCAGGAATGCAGTAGTTTGGGAAAACTCTAGTGTTGAGACAATTTATTTGTCAGTGTGTGAAGTCCTGATACCATTAACTCCTTTAAAAATAAGCTGGGGATTTATTTATAGCCTTTTTCTCATAAAGCTGACCTACTACCCTAAAGGGAAATAGATAAATATTTGAAAGAGACTGACTGCTCTTTGGATGAGAATATTCCTTACCTGGCCATGCTCTGTCCTAGCCCCAGGGCTAAACCAATGGCTGTGGAGGAAAGAGAAGAAATGTTAGTGGCTGAAAAGTACTTGCTCTCCAATTTGAATATGCTCACCAGACTGATTTGCCACTAGCAATGCAGCTTTAAATATGCTTTATTTTAATGGATATTTCATGTAATTCTAGACTTACACCAATTTTGACAGAAATGTAAGAGTGCTTATAACCCAGTAATTTTCAATTTAATAAGCAAACTGAGTTAGAATTACATTTCCATTTAATTATGTTAACATAAACTGCTGGAACTGTATTCATTTTATGAATCAATTCTGGTTATAAAAACCTACAAATGCTATCATTTACCACAACTTAATTATAGCATCATTACAACAAATTACGACCTTTTGATTACTGGCCTCAAAAACAACAAAAACAACAACAACAAAAAACCCAAAAAAACCCCAAACACCTAAAACTACCAGATTATTCTCTTGTGAAGTTTTGCTCCTAGAAACAGTGCAAAAAGCCCTGGATTAAAAATCTACACCAGTAGTCAAATGTACCTCAGATTCACTTCCTTTTAGTTACAGAGCCAGGAATCTGGCTGAGAATAAGTTCACAAATAAAAGATACAGATGTCACTGAACGATCAAAGGCATCCCATCTCTTTCTGCCCAGACCCCTGCATACTGCTACAGCTGCCCCTGGGGCTCTGAATTCAGTCCTGGCACTAGCCTTCCATTAGGGGTTACTGACTTCACTGGAAGCATTCTGTATAAAAACAAATGGCTGCCGGGCACAGTGGCTCATGCCTGTAATCCTAGTTATTCAGGAGGCTGAGATCTGAAAATCAAGGTTCAAAGCCAGCCCAGGCACAAAAGGACCTGAGACGTTTATCTCCATTAACATCTAGAAAGCAGGAAGTAGGGCTTGGCTCAAGGGTAGGATGGTAGCCTTGAGCTGAAGAGCTCCAGGACAGCGCCCAGCCAAGTTCAAGCCCCATGACCCACACAATACACAAAACTAAAAACAAAAAAAACAAACAAATGGACCACTATTTTAGAAAATAACATTGTTATTACTGTTGGTGTTATTAATTTTTCTTCTAGAATAATACTAAGTATCTTTAGTAAGCATCTTTATAAGGGATATACTATATCCTATTCTCATAAAACCTTTAGGAGATTATGTTCATGTTCTAGTTTTGGTATTTGCTTCCTTCTACCACTATAACAAGGCATGGATTTTACACCGGAAAGGCACATTTCCTGGTATCCCCCCACCTTCCCCCAACTTCTCTGCGGCAATAAAAATTAGAATAAATGGCTTTAAATGGCTCCGACTCTATGCTCTTCTACATGTCTTTGCATCCCTGAAACAATTCTCAAGCTCATAGATGGCGGTGCTCCCTGGCAGGGCAGATTCCATAGACAATGTGAGAATGGAGACTTCCTGATGTTACAAAATGGTGTCTGGATTAAGCGCTAGTTGATTATTCATTATACATTGCTATTTTATTATGGATTATATCTTTTGTTTTGAAGAAAAATACTCTTAAAAATAAACTGCACACTTCAGTTTAAAAAGTCTTTCATAAAAAAGATTAAAAACTGCAGCAACTTCTCCCATTCCAATGAATGAGATTAAGTGGTATTTAAATGCATCATATGCAATTTAATAATCTTTCTGTATGTTACATAAATACTTTAGAAGTACTCTGAATGAGAAGGGACTGTTTTTATGTTTATTCTATAGATAAAAATTAGAACATGTGTGAGCTAAAACCAAAGGAATCCCAGAAAATTAAAGGTGACATTGATCAAGGCTGTCTGTCTAACAGTTCAATCTAGAGTAAAAGCTGATCCCCCTATGAAACAAACAATAGGTGCTAGATTTCAATGTATAAACGTATCCCAATGAACATAACATTTAATCCAGGCAAATTTTGCTTTAAGCCAACTTGATATTTATACAAGATAAAATAAGGGGTGAATATTTGCGTTATAAAAGAATTCATCCTAGGGTTGTAATAAGTCACTGATGTGCATTTAAAGTAAGTTTGATTTACATATAATTCTTTTTTTGTCTATACAAAAATCACATTTTAATACCTTTTATTGTAACCAAACAAAACACAAAACTTCACTTGAAGCATTTCAATCATCTAAATACCTGACACTTATAAAGATCAGATTCACACTTATTTACTCATTTCCAAAATAACTTTTTCCCTGAATGCCACTGGTAGGGGTTCAACTTTTTCACTCTATCCTACATATAATTCTCCATGTAAAAAAAATCTTTTATATATGAAATAAAAGCAAACTATAAAGGTTAATCAAAAATCAAGTAATAGATCATATTTATCTTGATTTAGAATTATAAATGGTTGAGAAAGGTGGCAGAGAAAACAATTGTGGAACCATTTAAAAAGCACAAAAAGGAGGGCTGAGTTATCAAAACAAGCCTATTTTACCTTACACATAGTTTCTATGAGTTAGTCTTATGTTTTTACACATCTTCACATCTATATGTTTTAAAAAGGTAACAGAATTCAATACAAATTTTGGAAAATACAGGAACAGACTAAACGAAATGAATTCTAGGATTTGGAAACAAGAGGTCTACCTTTGTGATTGTTGTTCTTAATGTACTATTTATTAGTACCGGTTCTTTCTTTTTTTTTTTTTTCTCTACTTATGGTTAATCTCATGTGGCTACTGCATCTGACTTTGTTACCTGGTGTATTATATATCTGTTTATTTGTTTATTTTAAATAGGGAAGGGAAGAGGGACAATAATATGATCTGGAGGGGAAAAAGGGAGGAAAAGGAGGACAAAAACATGAGAAGGGGTATCAAGATTTGAGAAATAATGTACCCAATACCTGACGAATATAACTGTAACCCCTCTATACAATATCCCAACAATAAAATACAATAAAAAATTCGGAACTTAATTTTTACTTAGAAAAGATAGTAACTTCCCTGTTCTAGCTGAATGAAGACTCTTGTCACTTTTTATGTGGTTCTCTAGTAAAATTAATGACTATCTGCTTTATCTGTGCTAAATATTTCCTACTAAAATAACATATATTAATGATTGGACTTTATGTCTTCCAAGGAAATAATTACTAGATAGTATCTTAAATAGTATAAAATTAAGGGTTATTTTATTTTAAAAATTACATTTTCTTAACTATAGGATTTTAGAAAAATTGTGGTAGTAAGGATCACATCAAGGACATCATGAATGACCTTTTAGCCAAATCAGTTCATATGTTCAGTGACTAAAGTTGTTCTTAGCATCTACATTTAATTTCTGTACATTTCAGAGTTCAGAAACCCTTTTCACACAAATTGATAAATTAACATAAAAAGAATAAATGGAAATAAAAGCCACTTTGCTATGTGAACTGTGAGTTTTATACCAAATATCATACAGCCTCTCTAGATTAAGAAGTCCGGTTATTCATCTACTACTAAAAAAAAGAATTAGTAACTGTGTGTCTGATTTGCAAAGTGCTTTATAATATAGTCAACTAATTCTGTCCTTCAAAAAGGACACAATACCATGGTGAGATGTCAAATGTCAAAGTATGATTAGGATGGGTGGAGATGAGGATTCTTTTTTTTCTTTCCTAAAAAGGCAGAGAGGTAATTGTGGGGAAAATTTAAAAAGCTGATGAGTTTCAGGAAACAAGTTTATAGGCAGAAGCAAAGAGTCAGGATTCTGACTTGCCTGAAACTACTGGTGAACATGATTCCTTGGGAAATCAACTGTATATTCCAAGGGCAAGCATACCTTGATTTTTCTACTATGAGATGCTGGAAATGTATCAGACTAGAGAGCAGACTGAGAGAAGGGCAAAAAACTGCAAGAGCCCAGTTAGTACAGCTAGAGTATGGGGAAGCACACAACTAAAATTATCTCTATCTGCCTAACCTGTACACTAAGTGTACATCTTCTTTTGTTAAACAACACACACATATACACGTTCTATTCTAAGGTACTGTTAGTTATATCTTCTGTTAATTGCATCCAGTATAATCTAATAAGCAAACTTTTTTAGAAAAACAATCAAATAATAGTAAGGGGGATAGGAAGTGCAGGTGACAAAGATGGTTGACTAGAAGTGCTTAATGCTGAACAATGTCATGAATATTTGTACATATATATCACATAATGCTTGTATTTCAAATTCATCACAAACATAAAATACTTAAACTTCTTCACTTAAAGTTTGGGCATGGATTCATGTTTAACTGCGCTTGCACTAGTACCATTAGTGTATTCCATTGATTTTTTTAAAAGATAGGTAAAGACTAAACCATCTTTATTAGCAATAGCTGCCACTCTTTCTAAAGAAACAGATAAAATAACAGATAAAATAACTGAACAAAATTGTACAAATACCATGAGCACTCACTCATGATGAGAATCTGGGGAAAAGTGAACCATCCTCTTGTTACTGACTGGACCAGGACTGGGAACCTGTGGAGACATATATATACACACACACATATATATATATATATTTTTTTTTAAGTCAAAGATTGATTTGCAGAAAGACAGATGATAGGGATGCAATTGATGGAACCAACACCATTCACATTCATCCTCCAATCCAAGACAAAAACAGCATAGACCAAAAGAATCATCTAATTCATGGTAAAAATGTCCTGATGCCAGGACTTAAAGGCTGTTTGAAAAGTATCTTTACAATAGTGTAAACATTATTCTTAAGAAACAGATAAGTGATTCATTTGCAAATATTGTCCTGCACCTGTATTTAATTTGATGCTGAAAAGGGCTTGATAGAGCAGTGGATACTCCTATGGGCCACTGTATTTGTAGTTAATTCCTAAAAATAAGTAATGTATCTTATAATGAAAAACTTCAAATGCACACAATAATTTTGGTCAATAAAGCATTGTTATATTATAGTTTTTCCAGAGTCACAAGCTATATATTTACACTGAATGAAAAATAAGTGTACTTATTGGTATAACATACAATATAATTTTTAAACAAAATTAGAAATCCAACACAAAAATTCAAATAATTCCTTGATATAAGCTACACTCATTTTTAAAGAGAACAGAAAGTTCTCAAAGTGAACTAAAAAAAGCACCAAGCACAAATGAATCTACCATCACAAATGGAAGGCATGAAGCTACAGTAAAACTTTAAGATAAGCTCTTTCATAACAGCCACAGCTACTTAGGAAATACCATTTAAATAGAAGAGAATAAAAATGAAGGATAAGGCAGTAATATATTTCTAAAAGTAACATTTTTAAGAATCTTATTTCTTCTTGTATTTCATGGGTAACATAGATGCCAGCATACACTCAGGTATTCCAAGAAATGTAAATATTGCAAATGCACGGACAATGACATTGATAACGGTTGGCTGGAACAGCCTAGGTAAATGTGGCTTAACTCTAGACCACATCCAGCATTCGCCTCAGAATGTGGTTTTCATGCTACTCCAGTGGGCATCCCAGGAATGCAGTAATCCATTTTCTACAGTGGGGCTATGAGAAAAGTCGACTGTGCCTATGTCATGCTTTGTTAGAGGTTCATGATCACATTATCTCATGGTGGACCTGACACTTTTATTCAGTTTACAGTATGTTCTATGTACAGGCAACTTATTTCCTTTGCCAGGGCTGCTGACAACCTTTTCCACACTATATTAATCTTGTTTACTGACTTTATCTTGCTACAAATATCAGAAAACTGAACTTTTTATCTCAGAGAAAAAATAAACGTGTTGACAGAAGCAGAAGCTATTTTCAGGACTAAAATTGCTTGTTTACCTGAAGCTATACTTATGGAAAAATGTTTTGAGTCTTGCTCTGGCTTAAAGTACATAATCTGAAATTTAATAAACAAAGGAATTTCACATACACTCATGTGATAAATTGTCTGATGAGAACAACAGAACTGAATAAAACAGAATTTAGAACTAATTTATATCGTAATACAAATGTAAGCTTTCAATCTAGTCAGAAATAATCACACTATGAATTTCTCAGAAATTACATGAGTATAAAACACTGTAAGTTCAATTCAATTTTCAGCAAATAATGCACAAAAGATTTACAGTATCAAATGTAGACATTTAAATTATTTTACATATTTATCGAGTAATGGGATTAAAAAAATAGAAGCAAATATCTTTCTTAGTTAGTTCAAGTCAATTTATGTTTTACATTTAAAGAATACTCTTATTGTAGACTTCTCAAAAAAATAAAATATAGCATTGTTGATATACAGTTATGATGGTGTTTACTGGTCACTGGTCAGTCTCAGGAGAAGAATAATATTACCATTGAAACATAGTCCTACTTTAATGACTAGACATGCTTATCAAAGTTCTAAGAATAATATAGTCAGTAGAGAATTCAGCCGTGAAAATCAAATGGTAGACTGAAGCTAGAGTAGATTTTAAACTTTAAAACACTTTTTTTTTGTTGTTTCTTTTTCCTTTGAGGCAAGATCTTACAATATCACCCTGGTGGGTTCTATATGATTTCTTGAACTCATAATCCCCTTATATACTGCTGAAATTACAGGTGTGTTCCAACACGTTTAACCTTCTGAGCAGACAACTTCGAAGTACATTAGGTTTGAAGAACTACATTTAAAGAATTGATAGTAGTTGTTTTATGATCAAGTATGGGAAAAAAGAGAGAGAGGGGGAGAGAAAATGAAGGATTAGGTATTGAAGCTCAGTGGCAGATCATAAGCAAATTATGGTTCAAATACCAGGTCAAAGTACTGATTTCTAGTAAATAATTAAGAATAGTAAGAGTTTTATTCCCCCAAACCACCCTTCTAGTAATTCCAGAAAAAGATAGGAATAAATCACAAACTTTTAAAAAGTCACATCACCTTCAGTAGCTAGCAAAGTATCTATAGTGGTTTATATATATATATTTCATTAAATGACAGAAGGAACAGGCATTTTGGGTCTTCCTGAGAATTAGTATTTTCTCAACCCAATTCTTGTTATCATTAAAACTCCAGGGATAATTATTTATATAATTAGCCAATATCAAGTGATGGTAATCTTAGATACCATGTTACATGCGCTTAATTTTTATCATTCATTTGCTACACATTATTTACTATACTAACAATAATTACAATCCTAAAGCAGGAAAGAATACTTCTTTCATTACTTATGCATACTATACAATTTTTATTTTTTGGCCAATAGTAGGAATTGAACTTGAGGCCTGTGTGCCCTGAACTCTTTTGCTCCAAGATGGTGCTTAGGACCAGAGCATGGCCTACTGGTAGAGTGCTTGAGTGCTTTCCTAGCATGCATCAAGCCCTGAGTTCGATTCCTAAGTATCATATACACAGAAAAAGCTCCAAGTGGCACTCTGGCTCAAGTGGCAGAGAGCTAGCTTTGAGCAAAAAGTGTCCAAGGACAGTGCCCAGGCCCTGAGTTCAAGTCCCAGAACTGGCCCAAAAAAAAGTGAATATAACTGTAACCCCTCTATACATTACAATAAAAATTTAAAATAAAAATAAAAAAATAAAAAAATGGCACTCTACCACTTTGAGCCACAACATCACTTCCTACTATACAAATTTTTAAAAAGTGAACAAAACTTCAAAGCCAGGTAAAATAATGGTTTCTAGATCATATAACCCTTTGTCATTCTGATGCTTAGCATTTGCTTTGGTTTACAGTCAACTGATCAACCTCTGAAATACTGGAATATGGTAGTGGGAGATGAAATGGAGCAGGCATGTAAATACTACAATTTAATTATAAATTTGCTTAAGTACCAATATGTGGGAAATTCAGATCTATGATTCCTGATACCTTTCTCTCATTTACTAGTCACAGTGAAAGCCATGTTTTACTTTTTTCCCACCCATCTGTAAGACCAGTTTCATGACTTAACAGATAAACAGAATGTTTTTTTTTCAGAATGGTTGGTTTTATATCCATCTCATTTTTATGCTCTTACTAAACCTATTTCCATTTCCACAAATGAGGAAAATTTATATCTGCTCTGCCACAGTTATATTCTAATTTGTCAACTCTGGTTTATTTGCCTCCCAAATGCTATTCTGCTTAGGTAGCCATGCCACCAAATCCCTTTTTGTGGCAGGCTGCCATTCAAAGATGATTTTTCAATTGTGTGAGAACAGGTCAATCAAATCAGTGCCGCTTCCAGCTGGAGGGAGGCACTGTCTTAGTCCCTCAGCTAGCTTGTCAAGTCCTACGTGTTTCCTGTTTCTCTTAGGACAATTATTAATTTGACTTCTTTGAAGAAAGAAACATGCCTTTAATGTTCAGCAGGCTCTGCATGAGGGCCTCCAGTATGTTCCAGAAATGTGTCTGTCAAATACATGTGACAGATATTAAAGAAAACAAGTGAACAAAAACAGTTTAAAAAATATGACTTTAACCCCTGAGGGTAGGAAGTAACAGGAGGATAAAGAAGTAGGAACAAATGGATTTTGATGGTTAGTCTGAAAGTTTGCTATCACTTAAAAAAATTATTCTAATTTTTTTCAGAATTTTTAAGATTTATCTTTATCTAATACACAAGAACAAAGGGAAATTCTCCAAAGTCATTTCAAATGAGGTCACCTATGTTTTGATGTAACAACCTGGTTGAAGAATGAATAAAATATTTCACTGTGTCATCTATTCTAATAAAATCACAGAATGGCTACAATTCACAAAAGGCAAGGCACAATCTATTTTGGGAAAACTGATTCAAGAAAACAACATTAAAATTACTGCAAAAGTCACACGGGAAAAAGTTATTTAAAAAAGGTACTTGGGAATTACTTCCAACCTAAATACAAAAATAAAGCAATTCAAGTAGCAAAAATTGTACAGCATTGGTAAGATTAGAGGAAAACAAAGTAGCTATCTAATTTAGGAAGAAAATAAAAAATCACTCTGAGAAGGGAATTGTATTCAATCTATCTGTACCAATCCCTTTTCCTAAGTTGCCCTTTTCCTAAGTTGCCTTTTTACTAAGTTTCTAAACTGCTGTTTTCACACAAAGCCTTCCTGGTGCCCATTACCCATGGTACCAAGCTGATAGTAAAATGAACCCAAGTATGTGTTCAAGGATTCCTGGGGTCACTTCTTCACCTCCTGCTTAAGTGACCTCCTTATGAATACACTGTTTCAAGATCAGCATTATGGCTTATCTGACACAATTCAACAAGTACTACTAGGAATTTACATATATATAAAGGTATGCTTAAATTCACTACTGTTTCTTTTCATTTGGGTGATTTCAGTTGTATTACTATTTGATAAAGCTTTGAGTTATAGGACCCTTCTATTCCAAATTTTTTCCTGTTTCTTAAGAGTAAGATTAATATTAGTAAATAATTCTCAAGAATTTATCTTGTATCTTCACTCTCTGGGGCTTCAAGCCAAGTAAAAGAATAGATTTACAGGGGCCCGGAGTTTGGCCTAGAGGTAGAGTGCTTGCCTAGCATGCACGAAGACCAGGGTTCAATTCCTTGGTACCACATACATAGAAAAAAAGCCAGAAATGGTGCTGAGGCTCAATTGGTAGAGCTCTATCCTTGAGAAAAATGCAGGGACAGTGCTCAGGCCCTGAGCTCAAGCCCAGGATTGGCAAAAATAAACAAATAAATAAATAAAATTAAAAAAGGAATAGATTTACAGGAGGTCCAGAATTGTGTAAAAAACTTTTTTTTTAAAAAAAATAGTAAGTGCATACAAAATACATGACATGTAATGGATGTGAGGTTACCAAAACCTTACCCAACAGGAATTTTGTCTTTAGGCCAAACCCACATATAAGGAATATTCAAGAATAAAGATGTATATTTTAGATATGATCCCTTGTCTGATGTATAGCTAGTGAAGATCTTTTTTTCATTCAGGGGGCTTTGTATTTATTTTGCTAGCTATATCGTTTGCCATGCACATCTCCAGTTTGATATAATGCCATTAAAATAGTAAAACAAAGGAGGATATTTTTAGGAGAGGATCTCAAGGGCTCAATCACTATGTGCATATGATCATATAAAATGATGCTTACTGAAATGAGCTCCAAGAATTGGAGGGTTCCTTTTTTATTTGGTTAATTCTGTCTGTTGCTGTTTTTGATTGCTATACCCTTTGGTATATAAGTTTATCTGATTTACAGAGAAGAGGAAATGATGGGACAAAGGGTGAACCAATTCAACAATGAAGCCCACTAGACATAATGTTAGAAATGAACTATGTAACTTGGAGGGAGGGAAGTCTGGGAAAGAATGAAGGAGGGAGGCAACATTGTTCAAAATGAAATGTATTCATTTTCCTGACTTATATAACTGTACTCCCTCTGTATATGACCTTTGCAATATTTTTTTTAAAGAATAAAAATGATCCACTTCTCAGGGACAACTGGAATACCTGTGATTAGGAACTTGCACTGTCAGTAGCTTTATATAATATAACTTGGCTTTCCAATTAGGAAAATGTCTTGAAATTTAGGATCTTACATAACCTAACAAGGATATAAAAATATAAGCCAGTTCCTCCTTAACAAACAAATCTTAAAAGAATACTGACATTCACAACTAACATTGCTCTTTTCAACAGAGCTGACATTGCCTTGAGAAACTAGGTAGCATAAAGTATCCTGTTCTGCATGCAATATAAATTATAACACAAAGATAGAACACAGTGAGGGAATGTGCTAATTTTTATCTGTTAGTCAAAGTCAAGGATTCCATGCTGTTGGGATATCCTTTTAGGAAGAAAATAACCATAACTAACCAACAGAAAAGGGATAATAATGACATGACATGTCACAAATTCACAAGGAGTAGAAACATTCTTGTTGGCATTAAGAACAATAGTTCTATACAGTTCTGCCTTGCTTATCGGATGTTTTTCACAAATAAGCTGCCTAGAGAGAATAGACATCACATCAGAGAGAAGAGCTAATATCAGAGATGTAGGAGAGCAAGTTGCCATGTTCACCACTTAGGGTATATTTTTCCCAGGGAAACAACATACAAATCAGGGAGATAATATACAAGTACAAAGTTTTTTGTACTTAGGGATTTTCCATAGAAAATGGTAACCATGGGCCGGGAGTTTGGCCTAGTGGTTAAAGTGCTTGCCTAGTATGCATGAAGACCTGGGTTCGATTCCTCGGTACCCCACATACATAGAAAAAAAAAAGCCAATATTGGTGCTGAGGCTCAAGTGGTAGAGCTCTAGCCTTGAGAAAGTCCAAGGACAGTGCTCAGGCCCTGAGCTCAAGCCCAGGACTGGCAAAAAAAAAAAAAAAAGGTAACCATGATATAATATACTTGCTTGGGAAATCTTTAGCCTAGAATGATACATCCAGGGATACTTTGGAGCTGGCCTGTAACTTCTGGTAACAAGGGGAAGCACAGAAACTGTAGGACAAAGGGTGAACATACTCAACAATGAAACCTACTAGACACAATGTTGAAAATGAACTACATAACTTTGGGGGAGGCTTTGCAGCTCTGGAAGGGGCTCTCAGATACCACCACGTGTCACTTAAAATAACAAATGGTCCAGGACTGAGACTAATCACTAGGGAAACGCAGTGCATCTAAACATGGTATGTAAATACTTCAGGATGAGAGTCTGAGAAACTTGGAGGACATGAAGAGTGTGTGTGTGTGTGTGTGTGTGTGTATATATATATATATATATATATATATATATATATATATAGAGAGAGAGAGAGAGAGAGAGAGAGAGAGAGAGAGAGAGAGAGAAAGAGAGAGGGGGGGGGGGAATATCTGGTATCTTTTTCTCTCTTACATCTTTCAGAAGCAGGTATCAATCTAAATGTGAGATTACACCTTTAAACCAGGAAGGTTTTTTAAAGAATCAAAAAGTCAGAGGAAATAAACCACAGAGAAGCCCAGGGCTTTCCTTTCAATTGAGGATTAGTCTCCCCAGCAGGAATCAAGACACTGGCAGAGGGTAGATGCTAACCTTACAGCTGTCAGCAATATAGTGAGAGGTGGATAGAGACATACACTTCATGTACTTTGGAAGGAATCTTAGTACACTTTCAAGAAACAAATATACTTCTCTGAGAACTGCTAAAATAAAATTTGTCTTAAGTTGATGAAAGTTTTGAAATATACATATATACATTTATGTATTTGACACTGGCAAATGATATCTTAAAATTAAACTAACTGTAAAATTTAAACACAGCATGTAGTTCTGTTCTAAGTTAAAGTACAGTCAGGCTGCATATTGTGGTATACAACAGTAATTCAGGCACTTAGGGGGTAAGTTAAGGCCATTTCGAGTTTGAGGCCAGCCAGGGTTACCTAATGAGTTTGAGGCCAGTGCTCACTAAATAATGACACTTATAAACTAAAACAATAGCAAAGACAACCTAGTCAGTATTAATAATTAAAAATTTATCATTTTAGTCTATTAGAATGTTAATATTTCTAGTTAGTAAGTATATTAATTCTAATTATTAGTATGCACTATTAATGAGTGACAAATTGCTTTCATAGAAAAGATTAATCTGCAAACTTAAAAAGCAAATATAAAAATATTATTTCAATCTATTTCACAATAGTATTTTTTGAGTAAGAACTAAAAATCAGCTTACAATGCTATCCAATAGAGATAGTGAAAGATAGTTTT